>NC_045628.1:45820530-46123560 GCF_009829155.1 Mustela erminea | reverse complement strand
ATAAAATAAAATCTTAAAAAAAAAAAAAAAAAAAAGACTGAGTTCTTGGTGTAGGGGAAGGAGGGGCTCCTAGAAAGATGAGGAAACATTTGGGGGTGATGGATATGCTCATTATCTTGATTATGGTGATGGTTTCATTATCTATTTCATTATATACTGCAAAATCAAATTCTACAAAGTTAAATGTGTGCATTTTATTATATATCAATTATACCTCCATGATTTTTTTAAGGTCTAATGCTGTTTGAAAGAACTGCAGACATCCATGTAAGAGCAATGGGAAGCATATGAAGAACTTCAGGGAGGCAGTGAAGGATAGTCTGTGGCATTTCACACACATTTTATATCTTTATAAATGTTTCCTGCAGTCTAACTAAAGACTGAATCACCTGGTCCTATTATAAATTAGGAACCATGCTCTTCTTATATACAAAGGACCACGCCTGTCTGTATACCCAGGATAAATTCCTGTCATTAAATGAGTAACATGGGTCTCTTTATCTCAACTTACTTTTAAAACCAAACTTTGAAAATGCTAGAAAACAACAGACATCATAAATAAAAGCAGAGAGACAAGTGAGAAGCATTAAGAAAAATTGCAAATATTTACAAAGAAGTAACAAAAAGATTACCTAAGATTCTACAAACTAGAAGGAAAAAAGAGTAAAATAAAAGATATTATAGGCAGTTCTAAGAAGAAAAATAATATATAATAACTGCTTCAATATCATCTCATAACCAAAAAATATAAAGTTAAATATATACAAACAAGTGGGAAAAAAAGATAATATTAAATATTGGTGACTATACTGGGAAAAAAATATCCACACATATTGTTTCTAAGTATACGTTGACACATGTATCTTGGAAAAGTAATTTAGCAAAAACTATCAAGATAAAAAATACCTTTAACCTAGTAATTGAAATTCTAGGACTCTTCCCTCAAAAATAATATTAATAACAAAACTAACTTTTACAAAGAGTTTAACATTTTAAGAGGATTTACACATATTCACTATATTGATTTTTCAATACTCAGGAGAAGACAATGCAGATAGGCACTGTTACTATCACTGGGATTGGTAGAATGATGATCCCTTAAATATAACCACTATTCTCTAACACTTACATGTCAAAGGGACTTGGCAGATGTGATTTAAATTAGGGATCTTTAGAAGGGGAGATTATCCTGGAGTATCCAAATAGGCCCAAAATAATCAGAGGACTCTTATAAAAGGAGAGGAGAGGGTCAGATAAGATGTGATGATAAAAGCCACAGTGATGCTGGACCATGAGCCAAGGAATGTGAGCAGTCTCCAGAAGCTGGAAAAAGGAAACAACTATCCTTCCATAGCCATCAGAAGGAATGCAGCCCTGATGACCCATTTTGAACTTCTGACCCCCAAACAACTTTTGTTGTTTGAAGTCACTAAGTTAGTGGGTAATTTGTTATAGCAGTACCAGGAAGTAATACAGTCTCATTTCATAAATAAGAAAATTGAGGTACAGAAAATAAGTACCCAAGAGCACACAGCTAACAAGGTTGGTCTAGGATTGAAACCCATAGTCCATACTCACAACATCTAAGATGCACTGCCTTCAAATGTATATATAAATATGAATGCAGAATTACTCTTTTAAAAAACCCCGGGAACATACAATTTTTTTAAATGGGTATTGACATAATATTTCTGAATAAAATTTTCAAGTACATACAGGAAGATGTATACAAAATTATTTTAAAACCCTCTAACTAACCAACCTTCTTTAGAGGAATAGTTAAAAGAAGAAGTCACAGTAGAGACCATAAAATACCATTCAAGAATTTAAAACCAGGGACACCTGGGTGGCTTTGTGGGCTCAGGTCACGATTCCAGTATTCTGGAATTGAGTCCCACATCAGGCTCCTTGGTCAGTGGGGAGACTGCTTCTCCCTCCGCCTGCCCTTCTCCCTGCTCGTGCTTTCTCTCTCTGACAAAAAAATAAAATCTTAAAAAAAAATTTTTTTAAACCAGTTCATCATGAAAATAACTATCTCCAAAATATATTTTTTACAATGACAAAGTTTCAGAACAACATATTTTTCTAAATGTTCACATGAACGCGCATGTATTTGGGAATATAAAGAAACAGGATTGGAAGTTCAACGAAATGTTGAAAATAATTTGTATGGAATGCAGTGAGCTAGTGAGATACAAGGAGCTTCCACATTGTATTCACTATTTTTATACGTTATTTGAATGTTTTACAACAAGAATATTAGGGTATATTTTAAACAGGCATTTTTAATGCAGGGAAATATGCGTAAATATCCTACAACAGTTTTTGATTAAAACAACAACAACAACAAAACAAAACAACGGAGGGCTCTCCTGCACAAAGTTTAAAAACCCTGCCCTATAGTGACACCAAATGGTGGTAGCTCAAAATACAGAATACAAACAGGGCATTTGTTCAGTTCAACCTTCCTATAAATGCTTTAATCCCTTTGAAGAACAGACAGCTTAAGAGAATTAAGTAATGTGGAGACAAATGCTCAAAAACCTAGAATTTTTAATCAAAGAAAGTCTAATGCATCAAGTTTCAAATGCAAATTTTTAGGCATCTTTCCAAACTTCAGCTCATCTTCTGATCCCACTGAATATTCACATATCTGATTTCTCTCACAGTTAAACCATGATACTGTGAGAACAGTGATTTTACCTAATGGTTTACTGATGAAAGAAACTGCAAATATAAAAAAACAGTTATACAACTAAAATCTGGTTCTACTCAAGGGGAGTAAACCTTCAGTAAGTAGGCAATATTTTGGGAGGATAAATGAGGAGGTATTAGAGCTGAAGAGGGGAGGAAGAAATCCAAGAAAAGAGGTAGGCAGGTTTATTTTCACTTCTTCACTTATTGATGGAAAGTTAAGTTGAATAAAGGAAGAGGAGAGGACATACCAAATATAAAAAGATATCTCAACAACAAAGAGAGTCCAGAACCGTCCAGGGGAAAGAATATTTCAAATTAAGATTTTTGAAGGGATATTATTTTTCATATGTCAACATCTCCCAGAAAACATAGGACGGATACGTATAGTCTACTCAGCTACAAAAACAACTTAATAGTATCATTAGACTATTAGGCCCTGAATTCATAGCACTGGATGATCAATTCCAAAAGGTACCAGACCACCACCGGCATCACCATCACAACTAGACTACAGAGCACAGATGGGACCAGCCCCAGAGCAGCTTACAACTGTCCTACTCTAACTGGCCAATGTCCAAGTCATAAAGATTGAAAAGAGAATTAGTTCAGAAAGGTACCTCAAGACTCTGAATTATTAAAAGTAACAGATGAGTGACTAAACTCTTTATAGCATGGAAGTACCTATATCTGATATTCATGCATTAAAAACTTTTTTTTTGGATAGTGACAGTATCTCCATTAAAAAATTTTGCTTCCAGTTTCAAGGGAAAAATAAAGTGCATATGAAATACTATGTTATAGAAAACCAGGAGAGAATACAGACATATCAAAGTCAATCAGAGAAAGACAATTATATGATCTCACTCATATGTGGAATTTAAGAAAGAAAACAGCGTACCATAGGGGAGTCCTAAAACAACACGAAATCAGAGGAGGAGACAAACCACAACAGACTCTTAATCATAAGAAAGAAATGGAGGGTTGTGGAGGGGAGGTGGGGTTGGGAGATGGGATAACGGGGTGATGGGCATTAAAGACGGCACATGATGTAATGAGCTCTGGGTATGATATAAGACTAATGAATCACTGACCTCTACCTCTGAAACCAATAATACATTAATGTTAAATAATTGAATTTAAATTAAAAAATATAAAATATATTTTAAAAAGAAAGCTTCAGAAACATAAAATTTCATGACTATTTGCATAGTATTTCTCAATAGCCTATTTGTATACCACACTCTGTAACAGGACACAAAGTGCTAAAAAGTTGTATCTAAGTAATACATGACAAAAGTTAAAGCATATTTCTAACTTACATGTTATATCTTATATATTCGAATTGGTCTTCAATTGACATTGGTTACTAGCATTTTGGATGTTTACTTTTGCACATTGCCTTTCTATCAAAGAGAAAATAAACAAATGCCAATGTCCTGGTGGAGCTGCTTTTTGTTGTTTTACATAATTCTTTAGTGGAATTAAGATCAATTACATAACACAAACAACTATAGTGATTTTGTTCTATCAAATTTTGATGCTGGTTGAAATGGAACACACCTTTCCGAGAAATCTGTATGTAATTCACATTAATCAAATCAGTAAATTTATATTAGTTGATGAAACAAAAATTTAAACTGGCAAATAATATAATTGTAGAGTTATAACTAACTTCTTTTAAGTTAGAGTTGGAGAGCGAGAGAGCAAGAGGAAGGGGGGAGGGAAAAGAGAATCTTAAGCAGGCTCCACGCCCAATGTGGAGCCTAACATGGGGCAAGATCTCATTTCCCTGAGATCCTAACCAAGAGTTGGGACAACAAACTGGCTGAGCTACCCTTAACCGATTTTTGTCAAAATGAAAATAATATAGAAATCACTATCAGGTTACAGAACCTGAATACGACACAGAGCTAAAAGTAAGTCTCTCTTGGGTGAAAATGAAAAGGCAAGTGTGGGCCTTTTGGGGGGGTGGTGGTGCAAAGGCTATCCTAACCCTTGCCTATTCCTTATCTGTGAAACATTGATGGTTTTTAGGTAAAAATAATTAGTACTTTAAATCTAAGTTTAGTCAATGAGTAAATATTCTTCTACAAGATCAAAGTCATGCAGGAATCTGCAGTTATCCCAAAGTAATAGCCCATCTTTGATAAAAACATAATTAAATTTATTACTTTAAAAGTGAAACAATATAATCAGAATCAAAGAAATATACATGATCATTATAACCAGTTCCCTAAAACCACCAAATCATGTTACTTATATTACCCTGATAAATTGAAAAAATACCACTCTTTAAAGAAACTTAATATTGAGCTTTTAATTCAGAAAGTACCAAAAAATTCAGGCATTCCACAGTGTTCTATAATTTTTGGCCATCATTTTTTTTGGTAATTCTCAAGTACTGTTTAGAACGTTAAGCATGTTCCTCCCCCCCTTTTTTTGGTGAGGGGGAGAGGTGTCTGAGAAGTAGAGGGAGATTGGCAGTGATGACAAGTCGCAATGGAAGAAGGTAAAGTTGAAGAACATTACTATTTGACAAAATAGATAAATAAATAAATACAAATACACACACACATACACACACACACTGTATTTCCCTTCTCAAATTTCTTTTTCCTTTCTTCACGAAAGCAATTATGTCTTAAAATTTTAGTACCACACAAACTAGAACTTACAAAAATGTCTTCAAGAATATTCACTATCAACATATAATAAAGCACTGTTCATATTATTTATAGCCAATGTTTTTCAATAGAATTACTCTTTCTACATTAAATTTCATTTGCAATCAGGTACAACCCAGCACAGAATGTGTAGATTCAAGGTCAACTTTGAGCCGAGATGTCTCAAAAAGGAAGTGGTCCACCTCTGTCTAAAAATCAAAACTATAATCTCTAGCACTATGATGTAGTGCTAGAATGTAGTGCTAGTATGATCTGCTTGTAAATCATGGCTCTTTGAAGTGAACTCCAGATTTTCAAAGAAGGGCATAATCTGGCTATTTTAAATACACCTAAAATAACTGCAAGTTTGAGCTCATTCTTCTGTGAAAATCATTAAAACATGGCAAGAATTTTACATTTTCTCTGTGATGATGCTCAGTGTAAAATGTTACTTGCTAAATATGCATTTTCACATAAGCTTGTGTGTGTTTCAGATTTAATGTGAATGGGAAATACTTTAAAACTGTAATTTTACATTTTGTAATCTTCATTCAAGAGTCAAAAGAGATGGGCAAAAAAGTCTGTGGTTAAAAACTTAATGCAAATTCTCCCTTACTCACTTATTGCCAATGGAAGACAGGGATCAAATAGGGATCAAAAGAAAGACAATGTGATCAGGTAATAGAATATAAAGCAAAGAAGGAAATACAGAAGAAAGAGAAAAAGAGAAGATAAAATGGTACTCTGGAGAACTGGGTAAGAAAAAAGAAAAACACTTTTGTAAATAAGTTATCAAAATATTAAGACAATGAATAGGGGAAAACCCTTTATTTTCCCCTTTCTGTGTTCTAATCAGAGTTTTGTGAACTCAGGAAGGGGACAGGTGCTGTGGAGAGGGGTGAGGAGAATGGGTTTATGAAGGGACAGGAAGTAGTTCAAGAGCAAATGCCTATAACATGCAAAATATGGTATGCAGACAGTCCTTTAGTTAGTCAACCCAAATTTTCAGAATTATTTCAAATACAATTCTATCATATCCCTGGAGGTTGGTAATAGAACTGAAGATAAAAGGGAAATAAAGAATCTCACATATAAAAAAGAAATGGGAGCACCTGGGTGGCTCAGTTGGTTAAGCATCTGCCTTTGGCTCAGGTTATGATCCCAGGGATGGAGCCCTGTGTCAGGCTCCGTGCTCAGTGGAGAGTCTCTTTCTCCTTCTCTCTCTGCGCCCCCACCCCCCTCTTGTTTCTTTCTCTCTCTCTCTCTCCCTCTCTCTCTTATTGTCTCTCAAATAAGAAAAATCTTTAAAAAAAAATTAAAAAGAAATGAAACACTAATGTATTGTCATGATGACTAAACGTAACCAACCTCAAAATGATAATGGAAGGAAAAAAGAACGGAAGAAAGCTTGATAAAATCTTAATTTTAAGCTGCAACTCAGCTAATATATAACATTGGCAAGTATTTTTACCTCTTCAGACCCCAACTTCTATAAAATAGGAGGCTGGAACGAGATGATTATCAAGGGGTCTCAAAAATTTTTTCTTAAAAAGGTATTCATTTTTCATCTTCATTGCCAAGAAGGAGACTGTATTTCTAATTCGAGTCCAAAATAGGAGATGAACGGAGGTGAGTGATAGAACAAGAAACTGAAGCTATTCCTGCAATACGTTGGGATACATAGCTTCAGAATAAAACATAAATATACCCTTCTGCCATAGGAGTGCAGTTTTCACCTTACATTCTGACATGAAAGAGAGAAAACACACACACACACACACACAAAATCATGCTCATGCTTCTTAAAAACTCCTTGGACTTCCCTTAAGGCTACAGTTTCAATATATATATTTGAAATCAAGATAATTTTTCATAAATATCCTGAAGTTAAAAAAAGGCAAGATGGACACTGAAGGTTTATGAAACAATCCCGAAGGGAAAGGTCTGACCTTTCCTTTCCCGTGTGGCACAGTACAAAAACCCCCACCCAGAAGAGCAAACGCTGAGAGATGGACAGTACTTACCACCACAGCAAACTGCTCGGGTTCACATAAGTTGTTATAGTCATTCTTGAACTGAGACAATGAACTTAACTGTTCTTGATCAGGAAGATGTTTTATTAGGTTCTAAAAATTAAAAGCACAAGAAAATATCTTCACCAAATGTGCTTTTTGAATTCTAGAAAGACTTACTAATCAACTATGGGAAAGAAACCACTGAAAAAGTCAACCTTTCCTTTGGTTTCTAGGTAACCTCAGCCTTGTACTCAGCCTTACACTACATTCTCTGCATCCTGAAAGCAGTCAATTTTCCTCTTCTCTCTCCAGAGTTATATATTCAAATCAAGTGCTACTGAATGTTTATTTGATTAACCATAAAACGGAGAAAGAAAAACTCAACCTACACCAAAGGAACAGATTTCTCACCTGGGTAAATGTGATCAATTACATTTCAGCTTTAGGGAATTAAATGTCAGAAATTTCAGGCAAAGCCAAACATTTTAACGCTTCATTCAAGGGGATAAAAGAAATTATCATACTGCTACTAAAAGGCAAGAAAAAGAAATGAAATTCAGGAAATTTTAATGAAACCGCTTGCAAGATTTAATGAACATGATTACAGTTTTAATAATAAAAATTAAAGTATCTCTAAAACAAACTTTTCTGATGGGAAGGTAAACGTGGGAAGGCACTGAAGACACAGAATGATACACTTTGCAGATAAAAAGCCTATAGGGAGCTCCTTTAGGAACTTAAGTACCCATGGTCTTTTGCCTATATCATCAGCTGTCCAGAAACCACAGGCTCTGCGCTATTTCAGCTCCTTTGTCTTTTATCCATGCCTTTCCCGAGCCACACATTTAGACAAGAGAAACACTCCCAATGGAGAAAGGCCAAATAAACACACAAATTATCTTCCCTGTTAGAATTTTAATGATTACACAATCCTGGAGACAAAGTCTATACAGATCCTCTGTATCAAAATAAAATTGACTATAACAGTGTTATAAGCAAGTTAGTGCCCTGATATTAAAATTAAGAAAAAGAGTGGTTGGTGCTCACATCTCCAGATTATAACATCAGTATACTCTGTACAAACCCAAGTCAAGTATAAGTTATAATTAAGCCTACATCATGCTATATATATATTTATGGGGAAAAACTTCCCCCCAAATGGTGTCATTAGTTAAAAATAATGTTAGAGGACATTCTATATCAAAGGAGTTAGATCAAAGAACAAGTTGTGGACTCACTGTGTACCTTTGGAAAAAAACTTGGTTGACTGGCCAAAAACAAACAAAAAAAGTGACAATTTAAGATCATCCCTAAAAAAGTATTACTACTAAAACTACCAACTGAATAAAAGCAATAGAGGATTTTTCCATACAAATAGAAATTTCTCTTATGAAAATTGCCTGAGGCCCAATGGTTGTTTCCATCAACCATTCTAGCTGACAGCTAGATTATTTGAGCTATTTACTAACCAGGCCTCTGAATTTCTTCATGATCCTTTTAGATGACCATCAAATCCCCTTAGATATCTGTAGTTCACATATAATTAACCTTTTATCATGAATTTATTAATTGTTCACTTCATTAGCTTTGCTTTGTAATGAAATTCTTGTGATTTGTAAGAATACAGGCCCAAACTTCCTTGGTCTCTCCCTTTATCAAATTTACCATCCTTTCACAAATCTTAAGGTCCTATCAAACTAAACTTTTTGCAGTTGCTCCCACCCCCCAGCTTTTCCCTCACAGCAGAGGGAATTATTAGGGCCAGAATAACTGACGCCTGCTACATTACTCACATGGTCCTACTGCCTTTTCTACATCCATACTGTTATCCAACCCTGCAGAACCCTCACCTCTACACATGCACACATGTAAGAACCCTTGCCTCCACACATGGCACAGCACTCCCCTAACACAGCCTATAAATCTTAAAATCAATTAATCCTGATCCAGTCATGTTTATGCAAATGTCATTTCCCTTGCCAAACTATAAATTCCACATGCCTTGCACATAGTAGGTAAAATAAAATATTTGCTAAATGAATTAATTACTATATGACAAATGAAGGCAAATGGGTAAAGAATGAGGTAGAGAACTGGCATCAAAAACAGCATACTAAACAACAACAACAACAAACAGCATATTACTGATATCTGGTTATATAGGAATAAGTAACAAGAAATGATGGAAGAAAGTTATGATTCTGAACAGAACTTACCAAAATGGTGATTATTACAGAGTAATGTTTTCTCTATGCCCTTTTCAAAATCGGCAGTTCTTCACTTTACAATTAGGAACATATTTTTTAAATCAGACTTCAAAGAGCATGAAATTCTTATTTTTAGTATAAAAATATTCAAACTAAGTCTTTAGATCTTAAATCCCCAAAACTCGTTTTATATTCGTAGGTGTGGTAGGCAAGATGACCTAAACCACATCCTCCAAGATGTCCACACCTAATCCCAAGAACTTGTGGAAATATGAGGTTACATGGCAAAGGGAAATCAATGTTGTTATCAGCGGACCTTAAAATAGGACAATTTTTCTGTATTATCTGAACAGCCAAATGTAACCACAAAGGTTCTTACCAGTGAAAGAGGGAAACAGAATAATGGAGCCAGAGGGAGATGTGATTACGAAAGAAAGGAGAGAGAAAGGCAACATTGCTTCAGAGTTGAAGAAACGTGTCCCAAGCCGAGGAATGTAAGCAGCCACGAGCCAGGAAAGAATCTTTTTCTAAATCCTGTAGAAAAGAATGTAAGCCTGCCAACACCTTGACTTAAGCATGGTAAGTAAGACACACATCAGATTTCTGTTCAACAGAAGTGTAGGCTGATACATTTGTGTTATTTTCAGCTACTGAAGTTATGATAAATTGTTATAGCAGCAATAGAAAACTAATATATCAAGAAATTTTACAGAACTGGATGATCGTTGGACATGAACTTAAAAAAATCCAAATTTTTCCCCCATCTCTACCCAAGAGCCACCTGAACATCCAACGCATTCATATAATCAAGTTAAAAGCGACTCTGTAAATATTCAACAAACACATTAGGAAAAACACAAACATGTATTAAGTAGAAAAATTTCCTTTAAGGAACTTGAAGTCTATTCCGAACAACAAGGTCCATTTATAGTCAAAAGTAAATTAGACAAAAATCTAGTAAAAAGAAAGTGCCAGAGGATGAAACCTTTAAGAGTTACTGAATCGTTTGTTTGGGAGTTTCAGCGACTCACAGGGCAAACTCCTACTGGGATTATGTCACAGCCATATTGGGAAGACAAGGTAGGAGGGGCAAGTCAAAGGCTGCTAAAGATACCATCTACTGATGTAAATGTCTGAAATAATTGTAAAGATGTGCTGACACTAACAAATAATCTCTGGTTTCATTTTACTGCTAAAAAAAACATCCTTTTCCCAAGTACATCCGTTATAAGAATGAAAGATAGTAAACAGATTATTCTCTCCCTATATATTTTGTGGTTTGATTCACCAGTTTTACATTTTATCAAGATATGCATTATTGATGCCTTATGTGGAACTCAGCAAGTAACTCTGGCCCCACACTAGCGTTCCTTAAATACTACTGTGGGTAAAAACCATTTTGAAAAACCTCATAGCCTCCTGAATGGATTCAGAATGCTATGTGCACAATTTCTAGCACTCATAGGAACACCAATGACTCAAGGGAGGGTTATTCATAAAGCTAACTTCAAATAAAGAGAACACTCCCTCTATCTTCTATACCAAATCATAATATGACTTCATAAGACCAAAGTCTAAGAAAAACATATTCTAAAAGGATAATACAAATAAACATTAATTAACATACTACTAAACTGAACTGTAACCAAAACAAAAACATATATGTAAAATTAAACAAGTTGCCTTTCAGAAAGAGTCATTTAAAATAATTGAAATGTAATCATTTTGATAGCATTATATTTGGTTTGCAGTTAAGAGAAGATACAGGGTTTTATCTCCTGGCAAAGCAGAAGTTATGCTAAAACTAATTATGCAGCAATGATTTTCCAGTTGAGTGATTTGGTTTAAGAATTTTGCTTCTCTTACAAATTTCTATTTAATGAGAAGCTTGCAATGAAATATTGGAATTTAAGCTCTCTGCCAGTTTGTTTACCTGAATCATAGACTCTGCCAACTGTGTTTCATCCACTTCCAATATCATCATTTTGATTTCCTCATATGGCACCCGAAAAGAGCTCAGGAAGATTGCTAAAAGGAGGAGAGAGAGGCTCATGATGAGTAAGGGAAGGAAAGAATTTGAGACGTAGTTCCATACAAAAAATCAAAAATAATTCATAAAATGAGAGACTTGAAACATTAAATGTAATTACTAGGGGGAAACTTTCATTAGCACATTTTCTACTCTAGCTTTAGAACGACTATTTAAGCAACAGTCCTTTATTATTATGCTGGTTACAAGGTTGATTTTTAATGCTTAGTTATTAGCCTATCACGGAATGGTGCCAATTTTCATGTGATTTTAAAAAAAAAAATCCTGAAATATATTTGGTATGCCATAAAAATATCACATTGTAATAAAAAGAACTATGAAACTCCAAGATGCACATGTAATATTTGTCTAAACATGTATGTTATTAACTTATATAATATCTTCCAGCCCTACTAGATAGTTCACAAAAGAATATTTTATGAAAACTGCTAAGTAGTGCATTAACACTATTGTAAGTTATAAGAGCACTTCCCTATTTCAAACTATTATACACAATATCCCAGAAAAATAGCCTCTGCATGTAACTAAAGCTTGAATATCCAATATTGGAAAACAAATTTTCCTGGAAAACTATCCAAATGGATTAGATTGGGTAATATATCCAATATAGATTGGATAAAATTACTAAGAATTTAAACTTTACATTAGTAGTAGTGGGCTACCCCTAGCCCACTAATTTATTTTATATGCTGAACTTATGTCATTTTGTCTGTAGGTATTTTCATAGACAACGTGTTTGGCAAGGCTGAGAAAACATGGTCTACTTCTTTTGTGAAGGCAGTATTCCATATACCCAAGGTACCATGGATCATCTACAGATAAGCAACAAGGGTACCGTCTGTGTCCTCATCACCAGCTTTGTTGACACATTTCTGAACTCAACTAGTCATAAATATGGGAAAACAGTGCTAGAAACTATGGATGGGTATAACCCATAATATCCAAACAAAATGGGCTAATAAAATTGTATAAATGTTATTGCAACAGAGATTAATGGAATTATAACAGGATAACCCTGTAGTAGACACTAAAAAAAAGCACAAAAATATGCTAACTATATGATCTCAAAGATCATCAGTAATTGATGGGTAGAGAAAAATCTAAATCTATATATCATGTACAAAACAAGTTGTTTATGACTGTAGACTTAGATGCAAATATTAATAAAAGTGAATATTAAAAGAAATTTAACATGCCAATTTAGCTTCTTTATGAGAGAGAACATCTTAAGCATAAAAGTTGATGAAAAATATGTCAAAAGATTGGTATCTGACACCATAAAAGGGAAACCCATTGAAGCATCAAAACAATTAAAAGCAAGGAAGTTGAGGGGAAAAACCCGCCTCAAGACTGAAAGCATTTGTTTTTTCTTCATTGAGGATACCCTGAGATCTAAAAAAGTAAAATGAGCAAAATATATGTAACCTTTATTAAAAGAGTAAGAAAAAAAAAGACAAAAGAAAAATAATAATTTGTTCAACCTTAACATAAGCAAACTGAAAAGGTAAACTGTTAAAATATACCTGAATTGCAAATTTAGTAAGGTTAAGCAGAATCTTTGAAATTATTAATTACCTTTGAGAAGCAATAAATTTCACTCAAGAAACCTAGTCTATGGATACAACACAGAAATATAGAAAAGATTGTAACATTAAATACAAAGATCAAAGAATAAAATTACTCTGAAGCATAACATAGTTATTGAGAGAAAAAAAAATACATACTTTTATATACTTAAGCCATTATGGCAATGTGGAGAAAAATGCCCTTGAAATATCTATCTCCTCCATCCTGAAAAGGATATTTTTTAAACTTAATCAGGAAATACCTATCTAGACTATGCTAATAATGTGATTTATGGTGGGGGGGCGGGGTTTGGATCGCAGTATTAACCTGGCCTCTCAAGGGTCTGAAAACTAAGGTCAGTTGTGCAGGGGTTCACCCATAACCAAGACCTAGTAAAAATGCTGGATGCCAAGGCTTAAGTGAGCCTCCTGGTTGGCAATAATTAGAGGGTATTATTATTCATCATTGCTGGGAGAACCTAGAACTGTCCATGGCTAAAAACTTGACCCTCAGAACTCTCCTGGACTCTGCCCCATGTACCTCTTTCATTAAAAGCTGACTTTTAATCTGTATCATTTAAGCTTGAGTCAGATAGCTTTCATTGAGTTCTGTGAGTCCTTCTAACAAATTATCATATTTAAGAGTAGTCTAGGGGACCCCCAAACTTGTGACTGGTGTCCAAAGTAAAGATGGCCTTGGAGATTTAAAAAAAAAAAAAATTGCAGAAAAAAACCTTATATGACCTCACACACTTTTAAAGAATATATACTATATATACACATGTGTATAAATACATATGTGTATATATACACATGTATATATATAATTTTTATATATTATATATAAAATACATAATATATAGTATATATTTTATAGATATATACAACATGTATATATATACATGTATATATGTATATATATACATTTGTGTGTATATTTATATATACCACATGCATAATGAATACAGTAACATATCAAAATAAGATAAAAGGCTAATAGAAGAGTTTACTTTGTGAATGAACAAAATTTATTATTTGTCTTTCTTCTATATTTCCAATTCACCCACTGTTTTCAGGTATTGATTATTATATAGTTAAAATAACATATGCATCATGTTATTGTTATAAATAGCATGTCTGTATTTATAAAGACTGAACTATGTCGGTTTTATAACTTATGAATAAGATTTTAGGAACATTTGCTCTAAGGTAAAAAAAAAAAAAAAAAATGACAGAAGAGTTGAAAATGGCCTAATGTATAACACAAAATTCAGAAGACAAGCCTAGACCTTTAAAAAACAAATTAAAAGTTACTGAGAATATGAGATACTCATTTAAAGCCTCCAAAAGACCCATTAAAGTGAGTATTTTTACTAACATGCATCTTATCCTTCAAAATGTGATTACCTAGATCCCAGTGGGAAACTGAGTTCAGTGAAGAAGTGTAAAGTGTGCAGATTTGGAACCAGTCACACATGTTTTCTTCAAGAGAACTTATAAATATTTAAACCTTTACATTAATGCATAGATTCCAGGGTTCCTCCCTTTATAGGAGGAAAAAATCTGGTAAAGCATATGAACCTTGTAAAACTCCTAAGGCATCTCTTGAGCCTGGAGTGGCTGCAATTCAACCTTTTATGCTGAGCCCAGGTTCTTTGCCAAACCCTTTATGAACTCAAATACAGGGAGAAGCTAACACACATTTGAATAAATAGGTAAATAAAGGAGTAGATTTTTAGATCCTTTCTTCAAAATTCTATCAAATATTTCAGTGAAAAGAAATCTAAGACAGAGTATCTCAGATCTCCAAGTGACAACATAGAGCGTTGTCACTATCACAAGACTCTTTTCAGAATTCAGTATCTCAAAAGACTGAATTTCACAGACAAAAACCAGCTGTGAATCAGACTATAATTATAGGTTGTTAAAGCTTCTTAAAGCTTGAATCATAACACTTGCTACAATCGAAGAGGGCAAGAAGAATCCAGAAATGGATTACATCATAATATGACATGGTTTAAATTCTGGACTTTTCAATCTTAAATTTTAAAACGTGTTTGACAATAAAATGGATGGATCTATATCCTCTAGCTAAAATAAAACAAAACAAAAATAATATTCTCTGTATAATATGATTTTGTTATCTCTAAACGGGAATAGTATAACCTATACCTACTGACCATTTTCAAAATAAACCAACTTATTCAAGTCACTGAACTGCTATACCCACCCATAACGTTAATGTTCCTACCTCTGTGATAGGGTTATAGTAAAGATTAAAGGGCCAAATATAAAACTAACACATAAAGGTAATCAATAATCATTAGCCATTATTAAATTTGAAATCCCATTTAGCACATGTTCTGTCACATGTAAAGAATACCAAAGTCAATTATGCAACTTTGAGTTGGATATCAGTGCTAACTTATCATGGCTGACCCACCTAAAAGAATTCTATTAAAAATGCTACTTCTTGGGGTGCCTGGGTGGCTTTGTTGGTTAAGCATATGACTTTGGCTCAGGTCATGATCTGAGGGTACTAGGGCTCTCTGCTCCACGGGAGTCTGCTTGTCTCTCTCCCTCTGCCCCTCCCCGTCCAAGCATTGTCTTTCCCTCTCTCAAATGAATAAATAGGTCTGCAGGTAAATGAATAAATAAAATGGTATTTCAGGATCCCTAACGAGGTTATTTAGAGTTCAACCTAGGAATCAGTAACCCAAGTCATTGACACTTTTCAGGAAAAAATCTCTTTCCGATCCCAGAGAATAGAACTTTTTGAGATTATCTAAGTTAATAATGGTTTGAAGTCAATGTTCCTTTAAAAGGGAAAATTCTCTGAAATACCTGTATTATGTAACAGTCCCCAAAATCTCAGGAGTCTAAGCATGCACACATATATACATACATACACAAATCATTTCTAATTCAGACTACATGTCCATTACACATCAGAAAGAGCCCTGACACAATCTTCACATCAGGATGATGGACACCATTTTTACTGCCATTCTGGGGTGTAGGAGAAAGAACACTGGAGTTTCTCACACCAGCAATAAATGCTTCCATACAAAAGCTATCTCATCTCCACTTACACTGTCATTGACCCAAGCAAGTCACATGATGACATCTACCTTCAAAAGTGTAGGGATGTGCGATCAATTTGTGCCCAGAAACCGAGTAGTATCTTGGCACATCCACAATGCAGGAAGGGGTGGCCCTGTCATAGTAAGCAGGAAAGGAAGATCTCAAAACTTTCACAGAAGGAATGCCAACTCTGTCTTTTACGCTTACTGCCTCCAACATAATTCCTTCTTTAATCAATAGCATGGATCTTTAGCCTCACACCAAAGAATTTTTGTTCCCAACGCTTGTTAAAAGCTCTCTTGAGGCATGTAATAATTGAAAGGCAGACTAAAAGCCATGTTAACTTTCCCTGCCTCTAGATTCTCCACATTGTATTCCTCTCACAACATCAGAAAGTAATATATACATAGGGTATTATCTCAGTTCCAAGCAAACTATCTTTGATGCATTTAAGTTACGGTTAGAAATGAGTTAGAAGCAAAACTCTTTGCCCTCTCCTCCCATAGTAATTCAGTCAGGGAGACAATTTAATACTAAGTATTTAGCTCCTGTAACAGTAATTAAATCTAAAATATTTCCAGTCATTACTTTTGAGGAAAGGCTTTGAACTGCTCAGATGGGATAATGGAATTCATTTTATTCATCATCCTAATTTCCATTAATATTCCAACCTCTTTTGTGTGTGATCAAGTATCAAAAATAATAGAGATTCGAAGGTTTAAAAGAAAAAATCTGCTACCACTTTTTAAAATGTTATGTCATCACCTAAATTTCTTAACTTGTTATTTATATACTTAGACAAAGTATATAGAAGATAGATTTTAGAATATACCCAAAATATAAAGATTTTAGTTATAGAAGATATATTTTTATTCTAAATATTTTTCTTAGCTTTATTTTCTAATACAGAGTAATTTTTTGAGGAATTTAACCCATAAATAGCCTAAAGGAAAGGAATTATCTTTAAAGTTATTATGCAAATCATAAAATATTAAAATAATGAAATGAAAAAGAAGTCATAAAGAAAATGAAATAATTAACAGGAATCATACGTACAAAGGTTCTGGGCAATTTTAGAATCTAAAAATTTAAGCTCCTTAATTTTTTTCTTGATAGCTTTCTTCTCTTCAAAATCTTCCTCTTCTCTTCTCTCTGTAAAACCAAGGATAGATCCATGTCAGTAAGGCATTCAGTAGCAAAAGGACAGGTTGTGAACTATTATTTAAAAAAAAAAAAAAAAAAAGATAGAATTCTGTTAAATAACATTGTTAGAAAAATAACACCCCAAGACCTATACTGTTTCGGATAGGCAGTGATCATTCTTATGCTACAAAACCTTAGAGTAGATACTGGAAGGTCTAACAGCAAAAACAGAACTGATGTGCTTTATTGGAAACCAACGCCACTGGGTACAAGAATGAGTATACTTAGCTTATTTGAACAATATGCCGGACACGATTATAAAAATAAGTATACTTACACTTAGGGTAGGTTAAGAAGTTAGCTCTAAGAGTGCTAAACAATCACACAGCTAGTTTATGTCTGAGAGATCACACTTACTTAAAAACATAGCTTCTACTAAACTGGAAGAGTAAGTGGTTTATAATTTGTTTTCCAAATCTTTGAAAACAGTCAAAATTTGACCTTTAGCTTATTTTATTTGAGGACTTCAGAAGCAAAAAATGCATCTGACCTCCCTATCCTTAGTAAAAAGCCAGAGAATAAATGTATCATGCTAAATATCAATCCAAGACCTGTCCTTACAGCAAGCTACAGGACAGTCAAGGTTAAGAGCTGGAACCAATAGTGATCCTATCATCTTTCCTCTCCTTTGTATCCACGGATACCACTTCTGCGTCAAAGCCAGTCATCTTGCAAAATTAGGATCTTGATAACAAAAAATAATGGACTGAAGTGTTTTAGGTATGTCCAAATAAATCACGAATACCAGGGAAAAGAGCTTCCAAAAGCATCTTCTTTTATATAAGATGGCACATTATCACTACATTATATTAAAAAAGACTATTATAATTATATGCTTCAGTACACAGTGTGAGACAGGGATCAACATTTATATTTTTCAAAATATTTATTAAGTATTTTATTAGTCATCTTTCTCAACTGATTTCATATTATACTTTTATCCTATACTTATTTTTCTGGGCTTCTAATTCTGTTTCACTGTTTGAAGTACTATACCTTAATTGAATGTTCAAATTATTTTTCTTCTGCTTTTAAATTTTCTTCCCTTTTCTCATTAATTTTTCCACATGACCATTAGAACAACTCAAGAGTTCCAGAAATAAAATTCATTTGAATTGTATTTGACTCATGAGGCATTTGTAAATAGATTCAAGGAGATTTGATATGTTGACAATTTTTAAAATTCCCAGTCATCAACATGACATGTGTTTATAATTATTCAACTCAGCACAGTGTTCTTTGTCGGCAACCTGTACATTCACTGTTTGTGTTAGAGGTCCTGAATATATCTAAATTATATACTCTTAAATATTCAGATGGGAGACAGAGAGATTGGTTAATTCTACCTTTCTCACTGTACTTCACAACTGCTGGAATACAGAAACTTTGTTGAATTTTACATTAATGTTTTATAATCAGCAACTTTACTTATTCTTTCATTCAAATGAATATTAAGCACCAATTAAAAGGGACCGTGCTACGCAATATAGATATAATGTTAAACAAAATAGAGACATCTTGGCCTCATAGAATCTAGAGACCAATAGTGGTGAATGAGAAGCAAATGTCAACTACAATACCTAGATAAGTCTGCAATGTTTTGATAAGAACCACACTAGAATAAAGAACCTCAGAACCCACACTTATCAGTGACCGTCTTCATATAATAAATGATACCTAATCAAAAGCTTGAGAGAGAAAAGGACTTAGGCATGAGCGAAGGTTTTGGGGTGGTGGGAAGAAGGATCAGGCAATGAAAGGATAGTGTCTGAAGGGGTCAAGCTGCAAGAACTTGAAAGGCACAGAAAGAAGTGAGAACAATAAGGGCAAAGAATATTGTCTGGAAGTAAAGGACACGAGAAACTACCATAGGTACCATATCATGCAAAACCATAGGTACCATATCAAGCAGGTACCGGATCATGCAAAACCTTTTAAGCGAGGTTAAGAAATCTGGATTTTCTCCTCCACGCAATGAAAAGAGCCACCAAGGTTCAAGTATGTGACAGACATCAAAAGAATTGCATTTTAGGAAAAACTCAGGCTCTTCAAAGTGAAGTGAAAGAATGGCGAAAGTAATACAGAAATCCAAAGGAGAGTCACTGGTGCCCTCATCTATAGCAGCAGCCACTGGGATGAAAAGAAGGGATGATTTCCAAGAGTAGAATCCAGCCCACATCAGTTTCCTGAATTCCAGATTGAATATCCAAGGGCCTACTCTCAACATCATCTCTACTTGGATGTCTGCCGGACACCTTCACTGCAACTGAACTGAGCAGAATATGGGCAAAGGGATAAGGAACAGCAAAGTTTTCTGAGACACAACAGGATTAAAAACAAACAAAATATAAAAAACAAACAAACAAAAACATACACACACACAGTAGAAATCAGATAATCACTCTCTTAGCCAAATAGACTGATTTGGGTAAAACCTAATAATAAATAATAATAAATATATTTAAAAATAAATAACAAAATATATAAATATATAAAAATAAATAAATAAATAAATAATAAAGCCTAATAATAAATTTGGATAAAACCATAATAAAATGTGAGATTGAAAAAAAAAATAAATAAAGCCAGATAATAGACTGCCTCAACTCAGTGTAACACCAGTGAAAATGTTTATGCAGAAGTCCTGATAAAGCAGGATCCAAATGTTATTAGCAATAAAGATGCATTCAAGAGGAATATGAACAAATGAGGATGTTTAATGGAAATGAAGTTCATACACAAAATCTTATTCATGTAGCCATGGTGACATCATTTCTGTGAGCTACTAGCCAGGACAGAGTGTGGAGTCTTGCAGGCAACTCGGAAAGGCGTCTCCAACCAGGTCCTGCGTCTCCAGCCCCACCATATACCCACCACTGAACCTCACCATGGCTTACATCCCTCCTCTAGGACCTGGGGATACTGGACCTCAAAGAGGAGGTGTGAGAAGGAAATAGAATAATAATGACCTTCCCGTAACCTTCCCTCAGCCTTCACGGTGACAGGGAAATAAGAGACAAGAATCAGAGGGCCTAACTAGAGTTCATGAGCTGACAGAGGATATTTTGGACTCATCCCATCCACTGGTCGACCTCTTCTTCTAAGGCTATTATAAAATACACTTTCACTAAAAAGACTCGATTTTCTCAAGATGAAGCTGTGCATCCTAAAGTCAGACTATTAGTGCTGTCTATACTTGTGATCTAGCTTTTCTGCCATTAGAGGTCTGTGTTTAATCTTATTTCCTAGAGATGTTGTGTAAGAAGGCGTTTTTCCAACAGAAGATTAATACGGTTCAAAAATGGTTCTGATCACTAACACAGCATATGCCGCATTTTATGAGGGTTTTATGTCAGAATGAAGTCAAAGATGACAAAACTTTCTATGTTGCCAAGAGCCATGAACTGAAAAAGTCTTTTTTAATTACATTTCTCTTTATTCTTTTTCTATTTTCAAAGTTTCAAAAATAGCAGCAAAATTATATAAAGAATCTCCTTTCAAAATCTTTGCTTTCATACTAAATTTTCCATTAAAAATCATAATTCCATGGTACATGGTTATACAGTTTATTCCAGTTCATTTTCCATTATGTTCTAATCAGTCATTAAAAATGTGACTTTTTTCAGGAGTAAGATTCCACATATTCTATCATATGTTATCTCACCACTGTAAAAACTTCTAGAGCACACAGTTCTAAATGTGTAAGTAGCTAGTGGAGGCACAAAAGGTAATAGCACAGTTTTCTCTTTCCATAATGGAATATTCTAAATCAATGAATGCTACTAATAATTGTTTATTCTATTTTTATTGGTGCTTCCTGGTTAAACATAACTCATGTCAGTATGTTTTTAAAATACTACACATTTCAATTTTTTTCTGGTATTCATTTGGTACAAATGCTATTAAATTTTATGTGTTAGATGTTCACAATAAATTACCTTTGTTCATTAGATTACACTAGCCTTGAGAGGATAAAAGGAAGTGTACCCGATTAAATAAGCATTCTCTGTGACACTGAGAGAAGCCAATAAAATCAACTCAGCTATAGAAATAAAGCAAACATATATCATGTATTTAGGAAATGACAACTGAGGCCTAGCACAATCTTCATATAAGGCAAAAGGCAGAGGCAGGAAGACATCCATAAACTACAGATTCTTTGCAATAATGGCACTTGTTTTTCTTCTAGCTTTCTAACTGTTGAGGTTCTAAGATGCTAACAGAGAGTGTCAAGACTTTATAGTGTCCAGATTCTAGAAGAACCATCTGTGCAGTTTAGCCACTTCAATTCACTGATGAGGAAGCCGAAGCCCAGAGTGTATGATCCACTTGCCCACAGTGACACAAAGGGCGAGGCGGCGACCGGCCCCCTTGGGGGACAAGGAAACTGATTGCCAAACTACAGGCCAAGAGCAGCCGGGGGGCAGGCAGTCCACATGAGGGAAATGATCTGCAACCCAGCACATAAGCTTCGCGTTGACGCTTGATAGAATTTTCCCTCGTATTACATGCTCACTGGGAGAGAAAGCAGGAAGGTGAATGGATCCGGGGGAAGAGAGAGAGATGCTTCGTTTCTTGAGCACAATGAGCAGGATTTAATGCTATGGAAAAAATGTACAGTTCCAAAGGGAATTCTTAATTTCACCCATCACTACCTCTCTTCAAATGGTGGTTAACGGAATGTGGTTCAGTTATCCAGCAATACATTTTGAAAGGAATATATACCTGGAAATCTCAAGGGTCAGAATTTGAGAATAATCTAATAGCTGGGGAAGGAAAATAGATTTTTGAGAGTTACTACTACTGGTGGTTGTGATAGGAGAATATTTTTCAAAGAAGATTTAGGCAGCTTGAAGTCAGAAGATATGGAATACATAGAAGAAAGTGCAAACTTGGAATGAATTATTTTTTAAGTTGGCAATACCCCGTTGGCAAAATGTCAAAGTAAATGCTTTGGTATTGAAAACCATAATTGTATAAATAGCTTTAGTCATATCTGATCTGTCAAACCCAGTTTTAGTGTTTCTAGGCACATAAATAAATGACTATGAACCTAACTACATAGAAAATAAACAGAGGAGAAACAGGCTATCTTCCTACTCAAATATTAATATATGACTGCCATAACTAATCAGAGTATTTTACTAGAAAAGAGATGTCTGCCTGGCAATTCCAGGCTAAGAATGATAGAATAAGAAGAGTGGCTAACAGGCTAACTAAAATTTTGTGGAATAGATTATTTCAACTAGAGCATTCATCAAAAGTGTAGCAAACAAATGCATATTTCTCTTTATATGACATTCTCTTTCAGTAGCCAATGTCACAAAACAAATAGTCTTCAAGGACTTTTCTCTACAGCTCAAGCCCTCCATGGACAGGGAAAAGAATTTCATTATTTCACAAATCTTTCATTAGAGCTGTAACTTTTTTTTTTTTTTTAAACAGTTACTACATGTACAAGAAGAACACTAAGGTATAGGGAATGCAGTCTATGAAAAAAAAAAAAAGTAAAAAATACACTTCGAAACTATAATGATCTCTACCTAGTTGACCTAAAATTTGTTTCCTCCCTCTTTATTCCCAAATACAATAATAAGCCAATTGAAGAATGTTATAAAAACTGCTCCATTTCTAAGGACATTTGTAATCATAGAAATTAGCAATTCTGCTCATTTCAAAGGTATTTACACCACAAACTGAAAGAACCACATTCTTGAGGTCCCCTTGTATATAAACACCCCTTCTTAACCAAGATTGAGATAACAGAAATACAGGAGCTCAAACCAAAGAAAATACAAATATCCTTCAAATTCACATATTCAACAAAATGTTTAATTTAACAAGCCATGCTCTGGGGAGAAAAATAACCAATTCAGTTAGGTTTATTTGTCATGTACATAGTGGTGTTAAATGTTATAATTAAATTAAGTTACAAATTGAGATGAACTTTGATTAAATAGACCAAAGGTATCAGTGAAAAAAATAAAGAATTAGGAAAGAGTTAAAAATTCAGTTTAAAAAAACACTGAAGCCTATTGTCACATGATCTTTCTTGGCTCATCGCAATTCATAAAAACATCTCTCAGCTTTTTTTGTTACGTATCCTCAAAATCTCCCAACTGTAAAGAACTGCTCCCTAGGAATTATTCTTGGATGTTACTGTTTCCCAGTCATGGAATACTACATGTACTCATATTACATAATTTTTCTACTAGCTGTTAGTTTTTGCCAGTCCAACCTACTCCCATTTACCCTCAGCAGATATTAGAAAGTAAAAATATATCCCTGCTAAAAGAAATTACAGAGCAAAGACTCAAAAGGTTAATGCATGGCATAGTAATGCATACACAAGAAAATGTACTAAAGGGTGGAAAAACCTATTATAAAAAGAATGAGAACTCAGTAAAGAAGGATTAAATCCGAATGAGGACAAAGGAAATTCAGGATATCTAGCATGTTGTAGAATGGAAAGACTTAATAAGCCAACTTATTAGTATTTGTACACACAAGTGCTAAGCAACTTGGGAATAGAAAAAGTAACAATAAATGGTCTTAACTAACAGATAAGAAGCAATGCTGTACTAAACTGTGAGCAGACCATCCCTAGAGTATCAGACAGAAAAAACAAAGACAGAATTTTATCAAAATGGCGAGAGTGATTATCTAAACCTTGATAGAAGAAATGTGATCAGGCATAAAAATGACCATTATTCCAAAATAATGAGAAAGATCTTCAGGTGTAAGCAGCAGAATTCTACGATGATCTTAATTAGACTCAATGACAGCATGCTTGTATTCTTCAGGATTTGTGTTTTTGCAAAAAATGAATCAGAATGTAGAGCATCAATGCATATTTCACATTAACATTTGTTTTAGTATTAGAAAAATGAAGTTTTTACCCTACCCCTATCATAAGAACCATGGACTTGTCTTCAACTATGGGATTTATATTGCCCTAGGAAAGAAATGTATACATCACATCTGATCAAAGAATACTTTAGGGGCGCCTGGGTGGCTCAGTGGGTTAAAGCCTCTGCCTTCGGCTCAGGTCGTGATCCCAGGGTCCTGGGATCGACCCCCAAGTCAGGCTCTCTGCTCAGTGGGGAGCTTGCTTCCCTTCCTCTCTCTCTCTGCCTGCCTCTCTGCCTACTTGTGATCTCTGTCGAATAAATAAATAAACTTTTTAAAAAATTACTTTAGAGTGTTTGTGTGTGAGCATGTGTAAAAGAGGAGGAAGTAGAAACAATACCTGGGTATCTATTCGATTTCAATTATTTATTACACAGCCTTTATTATACAGCCTTTCTGGTAAGTAGTTACGCTGTCCCTCTGATAATCATGTTCATATCTCTGATAGCTCAGTTGAAAACTCAAGTCATTTCCCCAATGTCTCAGTTATTAAATCCTTATTTCTCTGTGATCAAGGGTGCTCCAAGATAGTATTCCAGAGCATTCTGGTCTCCAACTGGTCTACCTTGCTAGAGTTCCATTATTTGCCTGGTCTGTTTTCTAGAATCAACTAGTGCTCTTTTCTATCTCACAACCACTTGAACTTAAGATTTTTTTTTAATGTGGCCTTTTGATACATATCTACATTATCATCCCTTCAAGCTAGATCTCATACTGTGTCGATCTTATATAGTCAAACAAAACTCTCGGCTCATGTTCAGACCTCTTTTCCAGTGTATCACTTCTCCTATATGCAAACGAAATGCCCCTCGTGTACCTTCTCACTATAAGGAAGTGGTTAAGAAGGACTAACAGGGTTTGTATAGACTAGGAAGATGGAAATGTTTTAAAAAATGACCTTTGCATGAGCGAGAAGGGAATGGGGAGCTGGTGTTTAGTGAGTACAGAGTGTTGGCAGGGGAAGATGAAAAAGCTCTGGAGATGGAAGGTGGTGATGGTTATGTAACAATATGAATGCATGTAATGCCTTAGAACTGTAGATTTAATATCAACTTTTGTATCAAGATGGATAAGACTGGAGGAGATTATGCTGAATGAAATAAGTCAAGCAGAGAGAGTCAGGTATCATATGGTTTCACTTACTTGTGGAACACAAGGAATAACCTGGAAGACATTAGGAGAAGGAAAGAGAAGGTGAATTGGGGAAAATCAGAGGAGAAGACAAACCATGAGAGACTGTAGACTCTGAGAAACAAACTGAGGGTTTGGGAAGGGAGGGGGTAGGGGGTTAAGTGAGCCTCGTGGTGGTTATTACAGAGGGCACATATTTCATGGACCACTGGGTGTGGTATATAAGCAATGAATCTTGGAACACAAAAAATAAAATTAAATTTAAAAAAAGAACTGTAGATGTAAGCATGCTTTAAGTGGTAAGATTTTATGTTAATGAAGCATGAAAAAGTAGAGAAAAAATTAAGGCTGGACTGGCTGGATTTCAAACCACTTTTTTTTAAATAATATGAGTTTGACCTCTTTTTGCTTTAAAAATGTATGTAGGGATTAAGTGATTTTTTTTTTTTTAAAAAACGAGGAGACAATAAATCTTAAGTGATCCTCAATCTCAAATCAGATCAAACTGGGATCATTTAAAATGTGTGTGGTCTTTCTCAAGATCTGCTCAAGGACAGAGATGGTGCTTCTTCAAGGCACAGTGCACCTCAAACATGGACTCCAGTCTGACTGCTCATGAGATGGTACAGAAAATGCAGCTCCGGAAGAATCGTTTTTCCTACCTCAGTCTGGATTACCTCTCCAAATTGTGTAAGAACCTTGCTTCCTGGCTATCCGTGGTCTCAAGAACCTAATCCCCTTTCCAGTTTCTCCAGTGTCACAGCCCGGCTCTCAGATTTCTAAGACTGTGGCCACGCTGGTCAACTATTGTCATCAGGGAGGATGAGCGAGAAAGCAAGGGTAGGCTTTGACATGGAAAGCAGATCATAGCTCCTCTCTCCCCCATCTTCTTACTCCTCCACTTTAAAAGGGTCAGCCCCTTTTGGAGTGTGGCCCCCTCATCTTTTATCTCTTTCCCTTTTTAAAAGCCGCCACAGGCAAGAGAGCCTGACATTTTCCATCACTGAAACCAACCCTTTCACCTCCTGGGTCTTTGCCCCACATAAGTTGCAAGCACATGGAGAAACTATCATATTGCATTCTAGAGAAAGAGGCAGTCTTTAGTATCTGCATACAACCATGTTAACATTAAATGGTGCTTTATCTTCCTTTGTTGTGGATCCCTAGACAGGTATCTTACCACGGAAAAAAGGGGAGCTGAATCAAGACAGGATTTGGAAACATCCTGATGTTTTATAATCCCCCAAACTCCCATGAAAACTCTGAAGAATTTAAGATAAGCAACATTTCCACCTCCTTCCTAATGTCCATATTTAAAGTTACAGGCTTTATGTAAAACCATCATTTTCCAGTATCTTCCAGCCTGCCTCACAAAAACATATCCTGAGCATACTAACCAAACAGACTATGAAAAAGAAGAAAGTACTTAACAGAACCATTCTGTGAAAGGAAAAGGGAAGAAACTTTTCATTAATGGGAGTGCAATAGCTTAAATCCTATTAGAAAATTTCACTTTAAACTCAATTACTTCACATTATGTTGGGCCACCTGACACTTGAGCAGAGAAGCATTAACATCTTAGTAGAGAACAATCTTTACAGGAAATGAAATATCCCTTACTGTAAACTACCCAATCTTACTAATTAAAAACTATCTCTGGTTTAAATGCTTCACGAAAATGTCAAACAGTAAAAATTAAGATTCAAAACACATATACCAACAAGCCAATACGGAACATAGAACGAAATACTGAGAATATTTTTGACATCTAGGAATACCCATTGACTGGGGACTCTGGTGAATGTCAAAATATCAAATCTTTAAAATATTTTAATAAATCATATCATTATTCTTATTATTTTACTTTTTTTGTTTACCCAAGAAACATGGAATCCATATTTCAAATGATTACTTGAATTTCTCAAAATTTCAAATCTTTTCTCTCCCATTAAAATGAATAGTAAAATATCACCTAATAAAGATTTTATTTTACAGTAAAAAAACTGAAGCAGAGTAGCAGAGTCGGCAAATGGACATCAGGACTCTAAACTCCCACTTTTGTGCTTTTTCTGCTCTGGAAATTGATCATCTTGGCCATTCAGAGCCAATGTGGCCATCAGCAGAAACTACAAATGTGAGGACTTGTGGATTGAATGGAATTAAAAGAAGAATGACTAAGATTCATTCTACCCTGCAGAGAAAGTAGAGCCAGATAATAATTGGAGATGATAACTGAAGATTAATTTTTTTTTTCTATCCGGAGATTTTTCCTATCGCCTTGCTATTTCAGGATCAAGGGCATTTATTTCCTCTGGGGGAATGATAACGTTTAGAGTAAGAGATCATTCCTCAACATGGAGTGTAAAATTGGGTTTCTGTTAATATCTGTGCTGAGCCGATGGTCTTGAAAGCTATGTGGTTCAATTCAGGAGCTGGGTACTCACAGGGAGAATATGCTTAAATGAGCTCACCATGTTTTCTTTTACTTAAAACAGGACAGGATCCCACTGCCTGCACTGCAAAGGAAAGATGCAGAAGAGAAGGTAAGGACAGAGTCTCAGGCATAAGGAAGACCAAGAAAAAAACTTGCAGAAAACCAGAAGCAACAGGATCAGAATTTAGACCCAACCATAAAGGCTGTGTTCCCTTCCTCCTCCCACACATAGGAATGGGCTATGGGAGAAAGGTCTGAGGTAAAAGACGATGGAATAGAGTTTGGAAACCTAAGAGCAGAGGGTATTCGTGCCCCGCCTCCTATCTGGCTCTCCATAGGAAGAATGGTCTTCAACCCACATGCCACAAGTTCTGGAAAGCAAGTGCAGTGCACGGCATGTTGAGACAGCAAGTGCACCTGCCTACAAGGCTGTCCTGTTCCATAAGTGGTGAATGGGAGATGTGCAAGTGCTCACGGGTCAGGAGACACGTTGTTTTCAGAAATACTGGTTATAGTAGACTTTCCAAATAATAGAAACTCACATTGGATAAATTCCCCTACAATTCCAATAAGAAGACGTATACCAGCAGCAAATATGCTATCTAAATTTTACAAAGTGAGTGAGGACTTCAAAAACTCTTCTCAACACACATACATAAAAATGTCCCAAAGGAATACGACCTATAACACATGCATTTCTATTGACTTACAGAATACTTGACATCAAATGATTTGAAATTTAAAATCTTATTCCTGTACTTAGTCCTCTTTACTTGGTTACTTGATACTCAAAATGCTTTCTCAGCTTTTCACAAGCTCTCCTTCTAAAGCCTGAGGAAGATATATGCAACTTGCACTTCATCAATTACTTCTGTCCTCACACTTGAGCAAACATTCTTCAGGATAACCATTACGCAGACTCCCTTCATTACAAATGGGTGTCCCTTCTGATCACTGGCACCATTTGGAATAATTAACTATCGAATATACTGCTTTCTGAATGCAGTTTACTGAATTAATGGAACCCTGTGTATGTAATATACTTGACAAAAATTTCTTTCACTTTGGAAAGCTAAGGTCATTTCTAAGCGGTGACTGTTTAAAAAATCAAACAAATGACTCACATATCTTGTTACAATTTTTGAGATTCATTTACACTGACTAAGGCAAAGTCACCTTTTACTTCCCAGTTAAACATATAAAACACAGAGTTTCAAAAAACAGACAACTATGCATAAAAATCTAGCTAATTGTCCTATTATGCTGAAAATGTTTTCTAGGAAAAAGAATTTTTAAACATCACTGTAAAGTGATTCAAACAATAAAGCAAATGTTCCTTTACCCTACTAAATTTTATTATAAATATTCCTCCAAAAAAAGAAAAAAACCTACTGGTAAAAATAGTTACTAGCAACAAAAGCTACTGTTGGTATCGTCTAAAAAGCTACATATAAAATATAAATATACATATCTAAGTGTGTATGTAAACACAAACAGATGCATATACACATAGCCAAATATACGACTTAAGGGTTTTTTTTTTCCTTTTTAATCAAATAAGCTTATACCATATATGTTGTTTTACATTTTATTATTTGATATAGCAATGAACACTGAATATTTTTCCATGTTCATATGTATGGATCTACCACATTCTTTAAAAAAGCTTCATAGGGGGCGCCTGGGTGGCTCAGTGGGTTAAGCCTCTGCCTTCAGCTCAGGTCACAGTCTCAGTGTCCTGGGATTGAGCCCTGCATCTGGCTGTCTGCTCAGCAGGGAGCCCATCCCCCACCCCCACCCCCCAACCCCCGCCTGCCTCTCTGCCTACTTGTGATCTCTCTCTGTCAAATAAATAAATAAAATCTTTAAAAAAAAAAAAAGCTCCATAGTATGTCACCCATGTACCCTATCTTACCATAATTAACTGTTCTCCCTAATGATTATTGAAGGTGTTTCCAAATTTTTTTTTAAAGATTTTTTATTTATTTATTTGACAGAGAGAGATCACAAGTAGGCAGAGAGGCAGGCAGAGAGAGAGAGAGGAGGAAGCAGGCTCCCTGCTTAGCAGAGAGCCCGATGCGGGACTCGATCCCAGAACCCCGAGATCATGACCTGAGCCGAAGGCAGCGGCTTAACCCACTGAGCCACCCAGGCGCCCCTGTTTCCAAATTTTTGCCATTAATATTATTACAGTAAACATTCTTGCAATGTATTTTTCCATATCTATATAAGCCTTTGTTGAATCTCCAGTGTAGTGCGCCTAAGTGATAATCTCATTCCCTTTTGAGAAAAGATATGTGATCAAGCTTACCATCATTACTACAGTTCTTCCTCTACTAAGCCTAGATACATGGATTTTAAAGTGATTTTCCCAAAGTTTATTTTGGTAGCTTAGTTCTTCATTTTAATGAAGAGAAGTAGTTGTAAAAAATCCCAAATATTTAGAACTCCCATTTCATAGATATGGAACGGAGGCCCAGAAAACTGCCCCTCTCCAAGGCCAAAGAACTACCTAGTGGCAGATTCAAGATTAAAAACCAGATTCTCAATTCTAGGCTATTCTCGCTGTACCAAACTCCGTTTTTGGAAAAAGGACACCCAGGGCAATGAAAGTCCTGTCAGAGCAATGAAAGCAACTAGAATTGCAATCCTTGTCAATACAGAGCTCCTCCAAGGACAGGATAGGCTCCTTTGTCACTGCAAAGACTATTTTAAGCAGTTTCAATCACTCACTCATTCATAAGGCACTGAGACATCCAAGGAAGGATAGAGAAGAAGAAAACATAATTCTGGTCCTTAAAGGATTTCAATTAAAACTGGAGCAGTAATAGGGACAAAGATAAAAATTATATAATAGTAGAATCATTTATATAAAGCGAAACATTTTAAAGGGGTCTTTTGAGAGATAATCCATCAGAAGCCCACTGAAAGAGTTTACTGAAAAATCAGTCAATTTTTGAGTGACTCAAAGAAATGAGACCAATGAAGGGAGACGACGCATGGAGGTTCAAAGAAGCAAAAAATAAATCTGGCTAGTCAGGAAAATCTTCATGGAATAAGTGGTTTGAGGTGTGGGCCTTGACAGCTGAACAGGAGAAAGGATTAGAACACAACCCTCTCCGCTCACTCTGAAGAGTCACTTTTTAGGTGTAAATATGTGAGTTTATATACATATATACAAAGAAGTAAACTACAGTTCTAAGTTTTTTTTTTAATGTAGAAAAAAATCTTAGTATAAACATAAATCCAAAAGAGAAGAGCTTCAATCTTTTCCAGTATCATTCTGCACAAGGCAGCTGAAGAACAAAAGGGTTTATTTCAAGAATGACCATCACACATGAACTCATCATGCATCTCTGAGATACAAGGCAAACCAGTCCTCAGAGGGAAGTGGAATTCCAACAACAGGATTTGGAGAGGGGAGCTGAGACATCTGATTTCTACCGTCATCCATGCCTTGTATGCAATAGGATTTTGAAAGTTTATTGAAATACACCTTTGTTTGTTAAAGCATAGTTAAGTCAAAACCGTGATGTTGAACACCAAGTTGTTTCAAATAACCTTCTTATGTGTTAGAAAAAAAGGGGCTTCAGCCATCCAAAAAAATAAAAAATAAAAAAAAAACCTTGCCATTTGCAATGATGTGGATGGTACTAAAAGGTATTATGCTAAGCAAACTAAGTCAATCAGAGAAAGTTATCATATGATCTCACTTGTACATGGAATTTAAGGAACAAAAGAGAGGATCATAGAGGAAAAGAGGACAAAATAAAACAAGACAAAATCAGAGAGGGCGAGAAACCCTAAGAGGCTCTTAATCATAGAAAACAAACTGAGGGTTGCTGGAAGGGAGGGGGTCGGCGGAATGGGGTAGCGGGACAATGAGCATTTAGGAGGGCAGGTGATGTAATGAGCACTGCATGTTCTAGAAGACTGATGAATCATTGACCTCTAAACCTGAAACTAATATTATATGCTAATTAATAGTATTTAAATAAAATTTTAAAAAAGAAAAAAGGGGGCTATAGTCCTTTACACCATCTTTTAGAAAGGAGAGAGGCAAAACATCTGTTAAGAACGTGTCCTTAGCATCACTCATTCTAGGTTCATAGCAGGCCACTTTGTAGCCTTGTAACATCACCTACCACCACATCCAGCAGGTCAGCAACACCTTCTAAGTCCTGTGCCCTGGGCCAGCAGACACAGCAACGGTGTGCCAAATCCTCTGACGCAACGATGCCTTCTGTAGGATTAGACTTCTCTTTTCCTTCCTGCTTTCATAAACCACATTCACCCTCCCAAACAACTCAAATGTTGGCCTGAAGCTTTTCCATTACCATCCAGACCTCAAACCCCATCTCCTGCCTTTCTCCTCCTTACATAATAATGCTCCAGTCACACTGAGTGTCTGAAGGATTCTAGATTACAGGTTCTTTCCAACCTAAGGGACATTAAACATGCTGTTTCCCACATCTGTAGAGCTTGTCTCTCAATTCCTCTCTTGCCTGGCAAATTCTCAATCCCCTTCAGGTCTCCAATTAAACGTCGGGACCTCAGAGGCCTTCGGTGACCAGCCTCTTCCATGTAGCACCTATTACCATAACTTCCTCATTACTTGCACAGGACGTTAAAAAAAAAAAACTGTGTTGTTGTTGTTGTTGCTGGTGCTTTTCTACCGATTTATTTTCTACCCTCGCCATTTGAAAATCTACTACAAGAAGTCAAGAATTCTATTTGTCTTGCTCAGCACTCCCTTCCAGAAGCTAAGACAGTACCTTTCAGGGGAGGGGCATCTGAAATGTGTCATTTGGCTGACTGGCTGGTTGGCCGGGCTGCGTGATTTGCCATGACTGATTCAATAACCAAACCAGAGCCTCTGCCTGCTGATTGATGGCAGATAACTGCAATCCTAGGCATAGTATTAAGAAGTAGCTAGCCTTGAGGGAGTATGATTTGTATATCCAATTTCACTTGCTGACAGAAAAAAAAAGCCACATGAGCACTAAGTCTTAAGCACTTAATACAATAGGGATTACGGAGCTCCAAGGAGAAAAAGTCCGTAAGCACAAAGCTGTTGGGCTAGGAGATAAGGAGGCCCTCTTCTGCAGAGGAGTATCGATCTACCGGATAGATGTGGGAACCAGTGCCAAGAGGTACAGGTGGGTATTCCTGTCCTGTTTGCTTCAGAATTCAGAGTTAAGGCAGCAGTATTTTCCATAATAATTATGATTCCTTTTATCAGGAAAAATCCTATAAATTTTACAAATCAAGCTTCACATATTAAAAATGTGTGAAAAATACAAAAAACACAGAATATTCTAGCATATTGTTAAAATCTCCTAAATAGGCACCGAATTAGAGGGTGCTGTCTCCACGGGATGCATATAGAAAATATTTGAGTGATACATCATTCAGACATGAACCAATGATGGTTTTACCGGCAAAGGTTTTAATCCTGTGTTGCGCTATCACACTTTTCATCTATTAAATGATAAAATGATTACTATAGATCATACTAACTTTACAATTCTCTTTACCTAACCAACATTCCCACTTTCATTACAAGATGCAAACCACTGTGATCCCTCTGTGTTGTCCTTTCAGCTAAAATTGATTAAAAACAAACATTTGTGTAACATTTTACACTTTATAAAGGACAACCTCCAGTTGGAACACCAACTTCTCGATTATTAATAATGGATAAAATGATGAGAAAAAAAGCCTCATCAAGACTACTTAATATTGTTCCTTGCATAGTCATTTCTTTAAAAAAAAAAAAATAACCATTTGAAGTTCAAGTTCAATATATAGCACGGGAAATGCAATGTTCACAGAATCAACTCCAAAAATTTCTAAAGAATATATATGCAGCTGGGGCGCTTGGGTGGCTCAGTGGGTTAAAGCCTCTGCCTTCGGCTCAGGTCATGATCCCAGGGTCCTGGGATCAAGCCCCGCGTCGGGCTCTCTGCTCAGTGGGGAGCCTGCTTCCTCCTCTGTCTCTCTGCCTGCCTCTCTGCCTACTTGTGATCTGTCTGTCAAATAAATAAATAAAAATCTTTAAAAATATATATATATATATTTATGCAGCTAATTTTAATTAACATACAAATACAAATGCTGAAAAAGCACTTGGGTCGTCATTTAAAACTACATGCAAACAGACACAAAGAGAAAGAACCGTATTGCTGATGAGTACTGGACCATGCTTATCAGCCTGAGAAGCTACTGTATGGATTTTAATTTGTTCATACTTAAAATTGAAAAGTTATTATTCTAAAAACCCAAGTACATAATGGACATGTTAATGTTTCTTTTTAAACTACACCACCCTCACCAGGCAAAACTTTAAAATAATGTGTAATACAAAATGAGAGAACTTGAAAATCTGGTACAACAGAAAAAAAAAAAAGTGAAATAAAACCAATGATGAAGAGCTGCACCAGAGGTCAACAACACTGTGTCTATTTTTCAGCGGAAATAGAGAATTTGCCTTTAGATACCATTTTAATGTTAAATCAAGAACTGTCAATCAGCACCATTTGTTTGTAATCCCTCATCAGAATCCATTGCCTCCGTCTGAACATTCACGGGGAAGAATGCAGAGAGCATATCTGCAAGCACTTAACCTTCATCAACCAACATTCATGCATGCTCATTAACATTTTTTTTATCCCACTTTCGAGCATGACACAGCTCATACCGGAATAATAACTCGCTGATAATTGTTCAAGACAACAGCTGGACAGGCAGAGTGCAGAGGTGAACATTCTCATAGATTATGGGATACAGTAATGCATTACAATTAGTATAAAGAGTCATATGCTCATGTTCAATAGTTTTCAAAAAAAAAAAAAAAAGTTAAGGAAATGTCATTAGCAAAAACAGCAATCCCCTCTAACTTTAACCCTGCATGGCTCACTGCCTGATTCTCTTAATGCTTCACTATTTTGATATAGACCAATGAATGACCCCAGTAACTGTACCATTTTATGAATGAAAACAGCCATTTTGATGTCATAGAGTCAGATATGATCTAAACTTATGATCTAATTTAAAGACCACCACAAGGGAAGGGAACATTTTACACCTTCCCAACAATTGTTTTATATTAAATCTCCTAAGATCATTACTATTCAAAAAAATAGCATTGAATACTAGGTCTTAAAGATGAATTCATATTAATTTATCACTGAAGAAACCTTAAATATCAATAAAAAATGAAACTTAGCTATGGAAGGGAACTTAGAGAAAATCCAGTCCAAATGCTTAATTCATAACACTACTCTTCTTTGCCATAAGGCAATACAAATGAAATTAGTATAATAGTTGGAAAAGGTAATCATGATCTCCAGTTGATCCGCAAGCTTCACCCAGACAACTGGAGATCCCTTACCTGTGTCCTTGGAATGCATGCTCCACTGTTCCACAGTGGGAGCTGTTCCAAAAACATAGCCTTGAGAGAGCAGGGTTTTATTGAAACTATCCAGGTATATACATAACTGAACCCAGTTAAAGCCTCTATATAAACTTTCAAGATTTGATGGGTAAGAACAGACATCTTCTCATCTTGCAGCCACACAAAGCATGTCTTATAAGTTAAGCTCCCTTGCTTTTCAAACCTGCCACCTACCAATCTGGAATGGTCTGCCTCCTTCTTTCCTTGCCCTCCGTGAAGAGGGAACCGGCTTGTGAACCAGTAATAAGAGTTTCCATTTATGAAGTAATGTGAATCAGGTATCATGGGAGGCATTCAGGAGACATTGTCTCTTAATAATCTTGTGAATAGCTATTAACCTCTTTTCAGATGAGAAAATTAATCTGAAAAAGAATGCAAATTCATCTAAATTTAAAAAAAAACCAGAGAGAAGATTCCAACCAGGTATTCTAATTCCAAAAATGAGGTTTTCATTGTTAATTTTTGATATTAGAATCTTACTTCTATTTCCACTATTTTATTCCAGCATTTTGGCTCTACAACTATTTCACTCTCTAGAATTAGACCAATTCCTGAAAGGTCTTTATTCTAAGATACAGCACTTAAAATTCTACATTTTCCCACTACTGTCATGTCCAAGAAGCCTGTTCCTAAAATTCATATACTCTCTAGTCTTTGTACTTTAACTAGTTTCCCTTTGACACCCCTCTACCTTCATTTCTCTCACCATCCAAATTAGACTTTCCAACCAATCTTCTTCAGGTAGTTGCTACTATACCCTTTTCTCTATCTTACTTCCATGACATTTAGTCACAGATATCTATGAGGTAATTCATCAAATCTAAGAAAATACAAGAGCCCATCTCTCCAGACCTACTTCCAGCTAGTGATCACTGGCCAAAGAAATAACACAATTTACATTGCGATACACTATAACTTAATACTATAATCTGAATAAAACCTCAACAATATAACCCAGTGCTCAATAAGCTACAGCCCTATGAGCCAAGTCTGAGCTGCCACCTGTTTTTATAAATAAAATATTACTAGAAACAGCTATGACCATTAGTTTACATAGAGTAAGTGGCTGCTTTTACACTGTAGTGGCACAACAGAGTAGCTATAACCAAGATCATATGGCCCACAGGGACTAAAGTATTTACTGTGTGGACTAAACAGAAAAGCTTTGCCAACCTATAATGAGAATCCATAACAGTATCTCAAGTCAACTGGGTAAAATTAAAAGCTGCTTATCTTCAGCCTAAAATCTATAGACATCAGCTTAATTCATGCTATTAACCCTAAATCAGCCTATGGTCTGCAATTCTTTCCAAAGTCCACTAGCTAATGATCCCCTAAACCTGGTTGATTCTACTTCCACAACTCTCTCTCATATTTATTGTACTCCCATGGAAGGAACCTAGATTCTGGACTTTATCACCAGTTCCCCGGGTAATTAGAATGGTCTCTTAATGGTACCCCAGCCTGTGGATTTTACCTACTACAACACAGAGTTGTCCAATACTGACTTGTTATGATAAAGTAGGGATTGAATCACACTTTATCTCTATTCGATACATTTCAATGTTCGTGACAGAATTTAATATATTTAATATTTTAAATTATTAATATTTATGTGAGGGCATTAAATTTAAATGCCTGAATTTTCCATACAAAGACCTCCATAATATGGACACAACTGTGCTCTGGTTCATGGTCCATTTCCGCCAATCCCATGGAAACTGAAGGACACAACATTATACTCTTTAGCTCTCAAGCCTACATATTTCCCCAAATACATCCAGCACACATGTCTACGTCTTTATTCTTTTTCTCCTTCTCCCTGTGTGTTCATTCACTAACCCATCCAGCAAACTTATGAAGCAATAATAAGCATCAGATACTGGCCTCAGTGAAGGGAATACAGTGGAAAGAAGGCAGACCTAGTTCTACCCATGGAAAGATTACAGTTTATTAGGAAGAAAACATCAAGTAAACATACAAATAAGAATTTTGTAAGAATCACAAACCAATACTATGAGTGAAAAGGAGCTATGTGGGACTGAATTACAAAGGGATCTCTCCCAATCTGGAAAGTGCTAGAAGGCATTTCTGAAAGGAAATGACACTAGAGCAAAGAAAGAGAGTTTGCATGGGGTCAGCAAGGTGAAGCTACCTCCTCTCGTGAGATCTTTTCTAATTAATCTAGTTTCAATCAATAGATTCTTAAATATGTATAACAGCTGTGATATAATGACTAGATGTAATACTATATGGTCAGTCAAAATACGATAAAAACAGTTTAATAGTATAGAATGCATATGTGCAAATAACATGAAAATATATCACATACACATATTTTGAAAAGATAAAAGGGAATACAAGCAAACCATACACTGATTTCAGGTAGTAGAGTTAGGGTGCTACTTCTTTCTTTCATCCATTTCTCAACTTTCTGTAATGATTATTTTATATTGAATAAATTATAGCAGTTTAAACAGTTATCTTTATAAAATCTTAAACAGCGTAAGTAATATTTCATGTCTACTTCACTCACAGGTGATATTTTATAGTTATAATATAGAATAACCCATAATACATGTGTCTTTCATGTAACTTGCAAGCTACACTGTCAAAAAACCCTTGAATTCTACCACTGTTCATACTGGCAATATTATTTGTATCCTAAGGTTTCTCTACTTGATTAAACCTTGTATTAGCCTCAATAAGAAGAGTTAATATACTTCAGTTTGTTATGCTCAAATCTTTACATAAGAATAGTTTAAGTAAATTTTGAATTTTTTAAAAGCTTAAAGTCAACACCTATCAAAAAAAAAAAAAAAAGAAACAAAAGGGAAAAAAGAACAAGTTTTTGCAAGGATGTGGAGAAATTAGAACCTTTATGCATTGTAGAGGGAGTGTAAAGAGACTCAGCCACTCTGAAAAACAGTTTGGCAGTTTCTCAAAAAGCTAAATACACAATTACCAAGTGATACAGCAATCCCACTCCTAAGTCTGTTACCCAAAGAATGGAAAACAGGTATTTAAACAAATACATGTTCACACACATTCATACCAGCTCTAGGCACAACAGCAAATAAAGGCGGGGGGAGGGGCGGGGAACAGCTTCAATGTGCAAAGAACGAATAAAAACTTCATTAATACACAGGATGGTATATAAACACAATAGTATATACAGAAAAGGAATGTAATACTGATATCTGCTACAATGTGTATGATCCTAAAAACTATCATGCTAAGTAAAAGAAGCTAGATACAAAAAGGTCACATATTGCAGGTCTCCCATTTCTATGAAAAACCCAGTATAAATTCACATAGACAGAAAACAGATGGGTGGTTGCCAGGGCTGGAGAGAAAGGACGGCGACGAAGGGTGAGAAACTGCTCAGTGGGTACAGGGTTTCACTTTGGACTGATGGAAATGTTTTAAATGTAGACAGAAGTGGTGGTTGCTCTCCATTGTGAATATCCTAAATGCCACGGAATTATTCACTTAAAAATGGTTTTTATGTGCTATGAAATTCATCTATCTCATACCCAAAAAAAAAAAAAAATCAATACCTAACAAAGGTGCAATTTTGGGGGGAGTGGTGACTATAAAATATGTTACAGTTTGTTAACAGTTATTCTTGGTTTGCACAATGGAATCAAGGTCCATCCAACAATAAGACAAAATTTACCTCAACTCTTCCCTCCTTCTTATATAGATTCCTACTGCTAAACCAAGCAAGATATTTCAGCATCTAGATCCTGAACCTATACCACTCTCAGCCACTTTCATTGTTACAAATTTTTGTTTGTTTTACCTAATTTACAGAAGAGCTTGTTATTCACTCAGAGCTAAAGTCATCAGGGGCAGAATTAATTGGAGTCTTGATCACTTAAATATTTCTCTATCCAAAATTATTACTTGCTTAAATAAAAAAAAAAGATAGCTTGTTGGAAGAGGAAGAAATTGTCATATTTCTCTTTTAAAAGAATGAGAAACCATCATTCATTCACCCAACATTAATTCACGGTCCACTAACATGTTGGGCATTCTGCTAGGTGATAGCAACACAGCAGTAAAGGAAAATAAAGATCTCCCCCCGAAAGATATTTAAATTCCAATGAAGGCAGAGAATAAACAAGATAAACATATGCTTAGTAAATGAGAATACACCAGAAATTGATAAACGATTTTTACGAAGAAAGCAACAGCCCAGGTAGAAAGAACTGGCCCAGGGACCTAGAGGCAGAGCGCATGGAAAACCGTGGCAGTACTGAGTTGGAAAGCAAGTGCAGGAGTCAAGACTCAGAGTTGATAAGAGACTTAATTTTCCCTCTCCCATGTCCAAGGAAGGGAACCTCTGGGGATATCTTGGGGGCTCTCCAGTGTGGCTGAAGAGAAACAAAGAAGGTAGAAGGAGATGGAGAGAGAGAGCAGAGCAGCAGGAGAGGGAAGGCTTTCCAGAGGCTTTGGCACTCTCCCAGGAAAGGAGAAAGGGTTCAACCATGTGAAAGCAAAAAACTGCACACAAGGCAGCAGCCAGGAGCAGAACCCAAGCAAATACTCCAAGCCTAACCCAGTGGAAGACATTCTGCCAATAAGACCTCAGCAGCAAGCAGTTTCTGTGGAGATTTTCCTAGGAGATGAAAAATGGGTAGAGACTGCAAATTAAAACATTCAGGGTAAAGGATGAAGACACAGGGAGAGGCAATGAAATACATAGCCAAACTTGGTGAAAAAATAGACCAAAGTTAACTGAAATCTAGTGTATGAAGCAGAAAAATAACAAGGAGAATACAGCTAGAAATACAAGTTGGACCAGACCCCAAAAAGCTACCAATAACAGAGAAGGGGTTTTTTTTTTTTTCTTTTTAATCCTTTAGAACACATGCACACATGGGATATAATAAATGTGCTATTTGTAGGCGTGGAAAATCTGCAGACAGCTGGCATTACTGTCTTAGGAAGAGGAAGAATAGGCGAAAACAACACAAAGGTATTTAAGGGAAAAAAAGGTTGGAAGTATGTATGTAATGGATGAAATGGCTATTAGAGCTTCCGAAGGTTAAAAGGAATAAAAGAAAAGAGGTCACTGTGCCACTCAGGTAGTCTGGGGAGCAGATACCAAGGTCATTTCCAGACCAGTGCTTGTGGACTTACACTGACACTCTCTCTCCCCTTTCCTTTTGGTCTAACCAGCAGAGAGGGAAAAGAAGGTATGAAGTCGGAAAGAAGTGAATTCTGTACTTGCAGCTCCTTGATAGAGACGTGACCTAGAGAGCCAGATTTTTAACTTCTCTGAGCTTCTACACATGAACATGGGATGAAGGCCTGAATATCACAATGTAAGGAGTAGGTACAGTTACTAGGACCGAACAGGCATCCCTTTTCCCTTTTCCCTTTTACTGTTTGAGTCAGCTCCTTTCTCTCATTGCTTTTTGCTTCCAACAGCTGTTCTGGACTTCTTACAACCCTAATATAATCAAGAATAATGAGAAATTTTGATTTATTGAGTTTGTAAGTTACGCTTATTCATCAAGAACACATTCACGAAAATAGCTTTTTGATAAAGCACACCTCAGAGATACAAAAATGGGCATGGGATGATCCCGTCAGTTGCCTTGCCTGTACCTCACAGTCTTGCAGAGAGAACCAGACGGTAAAAAATGAAGCCACAATCCAGTGGAGATCAATCTTGGATTACCTGGTTTATGGAAAATATTCTCTCATAAACACATAAGTTTTACACATAAACACACATATACACACGCATCTAGGAAATGCTATGACCAAAGTATTGTTACCACACAGAACCTGGTACAGACTGCTGCTTTCCTCGTTATCAGTACTGAGAACAGCACCCAATCTACTAAAGCGGGTAATGGAAATACAAATGATTGGTCAGTGGAAAGAGCTCATATTCACTTTTCTATAGATAGGCAAGATTTGAAATGAAGCACAGTAAAACTTGAGAGAAGTTTTATTCAGAAAATGCATAATTTTAAAGCTGACACGCATTAAATTTCCCAACACTATTATCCCTCATTTAAAAACAAACACAGTTATTCCCCTGGCTATTTTGACTCCTCTGGGTTAAATCTTATGCTCCAGGAGCGGAGCGCCAAACTGTCTCACTGTGACCTGTGAAACCCTGAAAAATAATTGGTTCTCTAATTGAAAAAGAGGAGAAGATGAAAAGAGGAAGAAGAGCTCTGCTCCGGGAAGAAGGAGGCTAAGGCAGCATCATGATGGAAGAGTAGACAGGCAAATGACTAAGAGCCAACAATTAAATTAAAATAAATTGCTTATTTTGTGTGAAATGTGGTTGCATTAGATCTTTCTGATAAATGGGATTTCCTAAGTGATGAATTTTTTCCAATTAAAATAAACTTTTTATATACTGTATTTGAAACATGCCTAGTGGAATATGCAATTATAACAACATATATTTTCCAGGTAGGAATGAAATTATATGTTCATATCCATTTCTAGATGCTTATGAGGTCTGAGTAAGATCCGGACCAAGAAAATGTCCCTCTTCCCAGGGTCTCTAACACAAAACAAATATTATTCTGAAAAATTTGTTGTGAAACATCATAGAGCAAGAGTAATGATCTGTATTTTAACATACTTAACTAAACTTCAAAGTGAGGAAATTGCTTTTCAACAGGCAGTGTAGAAAGTTAATAACGTAATCATAAGTTATCTCCCAAAAGTTAGTAATGTATAAATAGTACACATTTCTTTTTCTAAATTAGAACCAGTCTTTCTTAAAAAACACGGTAACAAATAAGAGTAAAAAAACCAATTTTTTAAAAGATTTTTTTATTTATTCATTTGAGAAAGAGAGCACAAATGGGGCAGGGGTGGTCAGAGGGAGAAGCAGACTCCCCACTGAGCAGGGAACCTGATGCAGGGCTAGATCCCAGGACCCCAGGATCCTGACCTGAACCAACGGTAGGCACCTAACCAAAAGAGCCACTGAGGCACTCCACCAATTTGTTTTTAAATGTCAATGGTTCTTTACTCTAGGTTTTGGAAGGATGTTCCTGGGTTGAAGAAAAAAAAAATTATGTACACACACAATTTAATAATTTCTCAAAAAAATAAAATTTATAGTGTGCATTATAAACAGGAAATACATAGTAGACTGTGATACCTGTTGCTCATTAAACATAGTATATTTGAATGAAGAAGGGGGAAAAAATCTTTGCTGGCACTTAGAAAGACACGTATAAGGATTTTTCCTCAAACTCCAGAAAGGCACTTAGCTGTGGTAACCAAAACATGTTAATACGATCAGTAAAGATCGGAATCTCAGTAACATTTAGTGAACAGAACAAATAATTTATAAAGTTAAAATACCCCAGGACCCTAAGATAGCATTCCTGTAAATGAAACACAGAGTTAAAGGAGGAAGATAGAATTTTAGTGAGTGGAATTAACAGGGCCGAGTACTTTGTGAAATGTTGCAGTTTTATGACCACCACTCATCCTAGTACCCACCCTCCTCTGTGGAAGATGACCAAGTTCTAATCCCTAGAACCATAAATATGTTACCTTACATGGAAAAAGAACTTTGCAGATGTGGTTAAGGTTAGAGACCCAAAGATTGGGACATGGCATGGATTAGTCAGGTGCACCCAATTTAATTACTTGGTTCTTCAAAAGAAAATTTCCTGGCAAAGGTGAGAGTCTGAGGAGGATGTAATTAAGGAAGCCACTTACATGGGCAGCTCCAGAAGCTGGACAAGGCAAGGAATGGACAGATTTTCCCCTAGAGCCCCCCAGAATGTAGCCCTGTTGACACCTTGATTTTAGCCCAGTGAGACCATGATGCACTTCCAACAGAACTGTAAAACTCTAAATTTGCATTAAGTTGCCAAATTCACAGTAATTTGTTAGAACAGCAATAGAAAATTAATACAAAGCCCCACTGGTGAGCATAATGATTCCTCCTACCCTATGCAGGAAATGGACAGAAAGCTAAAAAAAAGTAGAGAAGCTTATCCTGAGTCCTGACAGATTTACCAAATATGAGACAATCAACCATCAGACTTGTGTAAATCACTTCCAGCTGGATACCATTTCCTGCAGGCAAAGTTCCTAAGAGATTCACCAGAAAACACTGATTTATATACACCAATACAGCACGTACAATTCCAAGGCTGTCTTCCAATCTTAGATTTGGCGGCTGTAAGGTCTTCCAAAATAAATACTTCTCACCCACCCCCTTATCGATTATTTGACATGATATAAGAAAGGTAGAAATACCAATATTCATTATCAATTAAGTTATAAAGATAGCTCTTTGTATTTTCTTAATTAGTCACCACTTTAGGAAACAAGAATTGGCTGGAACCAATCAAGTTCTTAATAGGTCAAAACAGAAATTTCATATACAGAAATTGTGTATGGTTTGCCTAAATAATTTAACTTACATCATAAAGGAGGAGGGGGGTGGGAATCCTATTCCTGAAAAATTATCACTCCTCTGAACCTTCGCTAGCACTCTGTGAAAATAAGAAAATTAACAGTTCTCACCCTTTCTGCAAACCCTGGGGAGGATTTAGGCCATAAGCTTTACTTGGCTCTTGTATTTGCCTATCAACTACGGTTTCCCTGCGTCTTAACGCATCCCACTTCTTTAATTACGTTAAGCCAAATATACCATCCTTGCTAATCTTTGAAACCATAAATAACTGTCAAAAATAATCATGAATAATTAACAAGAACCAGTCAGATTTTATAAAGTACAGACTGAGCTTTTCAAGTTCACGCTCAAATCATTAGCTCAACATCCCCGAAACCTGAATCACACCAAGTTAAAAGTTAAAAATTCTCAGTCTTTAAATTTCATAAAATTACAAAATTTATTGGCTCAGCTCCATTCATGACTTGTAAACCAAAAGAAAAAAAAAATCATGGAAAAACTCAGAAAAAAATAAAAAAATTTTAAAAAAAGGACAGGTCTTTATTCCTGATTCAACAGATCCCTCTTTCTCCTGAACTTAATAAAGCTTTTGACAGTGAAGACATACACAAAAATGAAAGAAACAGGATGTACAGAATCTATGAGTATTTTCTAAAACTGATGGTACAAATCAGTGTTACGGCAACCTTCTGAAATGACCACTGACATAGGTCAGTTCACTCAGCAGTCCTATGGTTTGACTGGCAAATTCATTCGGAAGTGAGGCTAAAGCTGGCCAGGTCCCGTGGAAGATTCAGAGGAGGTACACAAAATTTTACAAGTGGAAATGAGCCTGCATTCTCAAAATTTAAGTTTGCCTAATAATTCCTGAGCAACTACAATGAGCTGGGCATCGCAAAAGACGCTTTAAAATCTTCATGCTATAATCCTCACATCACCTTGTGAGATGGGTATCATCTTCCCCATGTGATCAAGAACAACAGCCGCCAAAGGCGGGGTCACACACGGGTGTGGGGGCGACTCCACAGTGTCTCTTCTCCTCCTGTACATGCCACAGCATGGTGTTAGTATTTACAGCTCAAATACTTACAGAAGTGAATAGAGGGACCAAATGATGAAAGATGGTCTTAATAAAAAATGGCAAGTTTTTAAAGCCTTTAATATAAATTGTGGGATGAGGGTGAACTGCTGTGGGGCAGCGGTAAGGTGGCGGGAGATGAGAGGGAAATTATTTTAAATCAAAGAAGAGCACTTTAAATAAAACATAATAGGATTTCTTTTAATCAGAGAAGCCACACGGCACAGCAGAGGAGCAGTGGCTTTAGACTCAGATCTGTATTCCATTCAGAGTGGCAGCTCCTTTTAGCTCAACTTTGCTTCAAGAGTGCAACTTTTTCTTACACATAAAATCTAGGCGATTTTTGCCTTGATTCTTCTGCAGGATTGTTTTGGGAAACAAATAAAATAATAGGAGGTCAACACAAATGCTTAAAAAAAAAAGTTACCAATACTTGTTGTGTCACTGTCTAAGTAAGGAGTTTTGTATTTCTGCCAGATTCAACATAATGCTTGAATTAACAAATGCTTTATAAAAGTCTATTAAAGTGAACCCCAAAATGGACGACTTGTTGTTAAAGTCACTGTAAAATGATATTCCTAGTTGGATGAAGTAACTCATTCTCCTTACAAATAAGGTACTGGTCCCTTGAATTAAAACAAAACAAAACAAAACAAAAAACTGGGGGTGGCACTGGGTCAGCTGATTAAGCTTCCGACCCATGGTTTGGGCTCAGTAGCGATATCAGGGCCCTGAGATTGAGCGCAGAGTCTGCTTGAGAGTCTTCTTCCCTCCACCTGCCTGTGCCTACACTCTCTCTCTCTCAAATAAATAAAATCTTAAAAACAAACTAACTAAAATTGCATATATGTAAATAAGCAGCAGTCAAGTTCAGGCCAAGGCCCTGACCCCACCTCACGCCCAGCACTGTACAAGACAGAAAGGCTAGAGCAGGCTTCATAACCTCTGTTGCCATGGGCCCCCACTGGCAGTCAGAGAGGTGCATGGCTTCTCAAAATAATTCTTAAATGCAGAAAATAAAATATATAGGAGACCTCCCTTTAGGAAGGAGCACACTTAGCTGACAAGATCCAAGCTGTTACCATCCTCAGGATACTCCTTAGCTTCTGAATCCAGGCCACACAATTCCTGGGCAGCCTGAGCCAACGGCTGAGCATGGCAAGAACACGAGCCCAGGCCCCCAGCGCCCCCTCCCCTAACAGGCATTCTGCACCAGAGCTCTCTCCCAACCACGGTGGCTGAGGATTTGTTCCAGTACATCATGGCTTGAAGTTCTTCGACCCAATCCTATTTTCCCCACCTTCCACCCTTCATGTGCATTACCCACAGCACACCCCCCAAAAATCTCCTGAACTCCAGCCTCTCTCGGCATCTGCTCTCGGTGGACCCAACTGACCAAAGAGGCTTCTTTATTAATGTACTGAACAACAAGATCTAGCTGCAGGTCTCACAACTACCCTAATTTTGAAGTACTGAGGGGTTTTAACACTGTTTTAATATATCTGAAATAATTCTAATGGGATATAAATAAAAGGATATATAAACTTTACAGGTAGAAATGGCATAGGTGTGGATGTGTTTGTTGCCTGTATTTATAACTGAAGGAAAAGCTAAATTTCAACTAGAGGTTAGTGAAAGTAATGATTATTTTTCCTTAGCCATGTTCAAAGACCCCAAGTTAAGAACCCCTGGATTAGAGTATGTCTGACTCAGAAAGAATCACTCTTTTAAGACACAAACACCTAGATAAGCGAGAGTTGTAATAACCAAAGATTTCCTACCTGGTGTTTCTCCTTAAATTCCAGCAAACCCGTGAATGTTTGTGTTAAATGCACAGAACATGTTACAAATTATAAGCTGTGACTAAATGATTTAACTTTGAGGGACAAAACACACCCAGCTCACCTAAACACAAATATATCATTACCTCAAAATCTAGCTTAGGAAATTCAAGGTTAAAAAAAGTTATTTTCATAAAGGGTTTTCTTTATTCCCCCATTACAGAAGAATTTACTACATTGTTTATTTAGCATCCAACTCCAACAGCACGCAATCCAGCAAGAAGCCTCCCCCACGTCGCTCCTTAGGACCCTCCTACCACGACCACTCTCTCCTTGGCCTCCAGTGGCCACGTCGGTTGCAGTACTCACGCCACGGGATCTTATTCCATCCAGGCCTGGCAGGTATGTGTGGAAGTAGGCAGGGAGACAGGGAAGAATGCAGAAGAGGGAGGGGAAAGGGGCAGTGAACAGCCAGATTTATTTATATTATTTTAAGATTAAAATCGTGCATCCAGAAGGATGAGTCTCTATTATATTTTCAGGAGAATAATACTGTACACTAAATACGACTGGGAGTCCTGAGTGCTAGAACTTAATGCAGACAAGGCAAAGCAGAACCGCCTGAAATAGGGAAGTGTCCACTGAGCAACCAGAGGGCAACAGGAAATGCCCTGAGTCAACGGGGAGAAGACAGAAGATGTAGGAAATGGGAGAGAGGTCCTGAGGGGGAAAAAATGTGTGAGGACGGTAAAATGCAACAACCTTACAATGTTGTCAATAGAGGACAGCTATAGGTGCAAACAACAAGACTTAAAACACCAAGATGATTTTGTAATCTAGAAGGGACACGGTTTACCCCAGTCTACTACTAATGAAGTGATTCCAGTGAATCCAGTGCTCCCCACCACATTCCTTTCTCCAATGCTAAAAGGAAAAGAGAGAAGAGGAAAAAAGGCAGGGTGTGGGGGGAGCTTTGTTTGTGAGCACCTCCCCCCACCTTGCGCACGTCCAAGCCTTCTCCCTTTCCGTTTGTATGTTGTACAAGTAATACGCCTAGTTACATAGGCCCTTAAAATTCCCGTCACACTATGCCAAAGATACGCTGTATAACTAAGCATGTAACTGAACCATCCTGGGACCTGAAAGTCGCCTGTGGCTCCAGCTAAACAAACCCACTCTCTTTAGCCTTTTTCTTTATGTTCTATTTCTTTAAAGCTTTCAGAATACAATTCTGTTTCTTTAGCAACCCAACACAAAATACAAATAATTGGTAACAATGAGATACTTCCTAATGGTGAAGCAAGACATTCCTGACCTATACTATCATTTTTTTTTTTTTAAGTCTTTAGTTCTTTTCAGATTCAGACGCAGACAAGAACCAAAGGATAAATCTCTAGGGAAATATTTAATTCTTCACACACTTCCTCCTCAATCTTTCCAAATTAGTGTTTGTCAAATGCCTTTTCAGAAAACTTTAAGATATGTTGCATTCATCTCAGCATCACTTTTTTAACATGCATTCCCAAACTACACAGTTATAAATTATATTATTCATCTTAATGTAGGCTTGTGAGATAGTTTAGGATTTATTTTTAATACACTTTTGTTCATACAGAGGAATAAATTGTGTTTCAAATACAAAGCGACATCCTGAACACAGCCAAGTCCCTGGGATAATCCATGGTTTATCACTCCCTACCCCAACACTTTGTCCACTGAACTATGATGTCAGGAATCTAAGCTTGATTTGTTTTTAAGTGCATAATCCATTAACTGTTTCCATATGCCATAACTGTTCAGTTGAGAAATTATTTATAAACCAGTTTATTGGCCCTATCTGGCAAATAGGATGCACCTGTTATACAATGTGATTACTTCAGAAAGCTAACAATTGTGGAATCACATTTTTATAATAAATCAGTCAGAGTGAATTAGACTATTCACGTACTTTTAGAAAGCCCTTTAATCCCTATTAAGTTAACAGTTTGTGAATAATGAAAGTAATTAATATTAATTTTAGTTGATAAATCCAACACCAATAATCTGTTAGTATACGTTAATCCATTTTCCTACAGCCTGTAAAAATTAGCCAACAGATGCTTCCAATCTGGTAAAAAATACGCAGGTCATTAGCATTATTTTGATGATACCAAATGTTCAATATATGAATATTGTGATTACATTTCAAAGAGATATATACACAATTTTATTTTATAATCTTGTTAAATTTTAACAGGAGGCCAAGAGAGTAAATCGTGGCAGTCCTTTCTGAATCAAAATCAACATTTGTCTTCCGTTCCTCATTCTTACACTTCAACATGACGGAGAACTTGACAGTTTCACAGAGATTGTGAAAGATTGTGAATGCAATATGTGGATGGGCACATGTCTGCCTTTCTCTCTGCAGTGCCCCAGTGCCAATCACAAGGCCTAACATACAATGTACACCCAAAAAATATTTGTTGACTTGAACATCAGTAGCCAAATATAAGAAAGAAAAGGCAGGAGCAATGAATGAAGAAGAATGAAAAAAAGAGAAATATAGCCAGGAAAAGTGTCTACGTGTTATTTTCAGAAGACTTTAAAAAATGGAAAGCTAAGATAGAGCTCGAAAATTTAGGACTGAGAAAGGCAAGGAAACCAAAGTGATACCTGATAGCAAAATAAGGTATAAAAGAGAAAGTGATACAACTGAATCAGGGAAACTTCTTGATTTCACAAGAAAAGGCTGAGAGAATTTCCTTATACTCCTCAAGATAGGGCATAGGCACTTTCCTATTAAAACAATGTTATAAACATCACAGGAGGTTAGTTTAAAAGACAACATTATTAAAATCTAACGGGTGGGAGTGGGCAAGATGGAGATATAATAAAGAAGAACATGAGTCAGGAGGAAATGTCCAAGCTCACAGCTAGAATACCTTGCTATATCTACCAGAGCGTGGGTCTCGGTGGTATTCTGGGGACTCAGCATTGTTGTGCAGGAGAAAGATCTCAGCAGAGATGTGGTACTGATAGATAAGGTAACATGAAGATGGCCCAGCTCAGGGAGTGGTACATCACAGGTGTTTTATGGGTGCTATAAGGCTACCATAAGGCCCTCTTCCTTTTCCAAGTTTCAGGGGTTTAAAACAAGTAAAACCCAGTCATCTTAACCTGAAAGACTGTAAAACCCAAAGCAGTGTCTTCCATAATAAAATAATAATGATAATAATAATAACAATAATAAGTAATCCAAAAAAAAATAGAGTATGTGATTAGAACAGATAGAGAGTAAATGACTGAATTCAGTTCTTTTTACTTTCTACCTGCTTCAAATGTTTAGGGAGCAAAACTGATTAGCATTTACCATTTTAAATTCCTGGGATGGAACTTCCACCTTTGTAATCAGAGAAATAGCTCTGGGTTTTTTGTTTAACAAATTTATACCCTCTTTTGCCCACTTCCACTACCTAGGCCTCGGGCAACCACCAATCTGTTCTCTGTATCCATAGCTTAGTTTGCTTTTATTGTTTGTTGTTCTGAGGTTCTACATAGAAGAGAAATCAGACAGTATTTGTCTTTCTCTGTCCGACTTATTTTCATTTAGCATAATGCCCTCGAGGCCCATCCATGTTGTCACAAAATGCCCCAGTTCTTTGGCAAAAGAATTACTGCAGTGAAAACCAGATAATGTTAGTTCTCTAAAACCCAGTAGTCTCCAGTGATGAGAATCCTGTAACCTTCCCTGTTGAGCTGTGCTGTGATCCAAACCAGTGACGAAAAATCAACCAGTAGACAATGCCTCTATCTTCCCCAACTCCCACAGCGAGGGAGCAGAGCAACTACAGGGCCACCTTGGACTGAATAATAAGTGACGAGGTTTAATTTTGAATTCTGCGAAAATCACAAAATCGATTCAAAGTAACCTCAGGAGTCACAAAAGAGATGGGCAAAAAGTTAAGACTTGGACCTAAAGCCTCAGGGACCAGGCTGTGAATAAAGAGACAAGTAGAGACATGTCCACTCCACCAGCCCTCAGTCTTGTCTAAGCTTTCCAGATACTTTCCTCTGGCCTTCCTTTCTGATCTTTTCCACATAATGGCTATAGGAAATCCTACTTCTCTGAAAGCAGCAGTTTTGTTTTCCACTATAATCTTAAGTACTAGGAATGCTAAAAAGTGCTCTTAATTCTCCATGAATAATGTTCTCCAGGAATTATTCCTTAAAACCCAGACCAAAAAGTTGTCACCTTCTCAGCCTGTTTCCTGTTGTGACTGTGAAATGTTGGCATTGCCCAGGAGGACAACCTTGGAAATCTGATCCATGGAAGCATCTTCCACCGTCACAGAAGAAAGAAGGTAGCATCTGAGCTGAGACAATAGAAGTCATGGGTCCCTGACAGCCTCTAAGTCAAATGAGAGACTCCGGGCCAAGGGGACAGCATGTCCAAAAAAGAGAGGGATGGAAGTACAGGACACTCAGAAAAAGATCATCCTTCCCTCGCCTTACGCTTCATGACTAACATTAGATTCAGCAAATACATTGTTGTTTTTTTTTTTTTTCAACCTTGAATCTCAAGGCTAAAGTTAGATGACTTAAGAATTTTTTAAAGGTCCAATTATTTCATTTAGGGCTAGCACTACAGCTAAATTAAAGACATGCTAACAAGTTTCCCTTTTGAGCCTCATTAATTAAGAAAGTAATCAGAGTAAAGAGAAAAAAAAAAGAGACAGAGACAGTAGCTGGATGGCAGTATTACTTAAATAGCTTTAAGGTACCACCATTTGTACCTACTAGGAAAGCGAAGGGAAAACTAATCAATTCCAGAATATGGAATCTGAAATTCTGAAGTGTTTTACATGTAAATACACATTTTAACTGCCATATATTTTCCTTGATTGCCTGAAGAGTGCACTAATCTTATTCAAAGAAAATGTTCATTCTCCATAATCAAAAGGTAAAATTAAGATCTGCTTACTTCACAAGTTTTCCTAGGATAAGCTTGCTGAGAAAATTCCTACTGTTTTCAAAGATCAAAATGCATCAGTTTTACTATTTTGAACAAGGACAGTGCCCAAAAATATCTGCTGAAGGCTTTAGGCTTATCCCAAATTCTGGGAAACCACCTTCATTCACAATTACCTTTTAGAGTTTTTAACTTACAACTACTTTTTAGAAAGAGACTCTAATTTATAGTTCTATTTTACAAGCATTTCAAAGGAATGCAATTTTTTTAGTATCTGTCAATATCCTTTCATTGCCGTGATTGTCAAGTTAAATCAGATACATAGCATAGTGCCTATCACTTAGTAGGTATCTTTTTTTTTGTAAGATTTTTGTTTGAGAGAGAGAGACAGGGCACAAATGGGGTGGAGGAGTGGCAGAGTGAGAGGGAGAAGCAGGCTCCCCACTGAGCAGGGACCCCCCCCAACAATATGGGGCTCAATCCCAGGACCCCAAGATCATGACCTGTGCCAAAGGCAGATGTTTAATTGACTGGGCCACCCAGGTGCCCCCATAGTAGGTATCTTAAGAAGTTAAAGCTTCCCTCTCTACAGCAAGCCTTCCCATCTCCAGCTGGAATACAGTCTCTCTTCTCCAGCTCTCTATGCTCAATGAGCCCAGGGTCATAAGTGACATAGTTTATGGTGAAAAAGATTCCTTTTTGAAAATTAAAAGGTAATCACTGATCTAAGTACCTTGTAATATAGACCTAAAATGTAAGCATTACATAATTTAAAAATTAACTTTATAGCTTATGTGCATATCAGCTCTGAAACATGTAGTGGAAACCCAATGTACAGATAGGAATAATGTTTGAGTTATTTCTAAACAAAACAAAACAAAAATCACACGAAATGAGTAAAAGCTATCACAAAAAATAACTGGAAATGAATGCTATTATTTTTAATGAAAAGATCATATAATTTACTCATATCCTTGTTTTTTAAGGTAACTTTCAAGGTATTCTATAAATTTGTTATTTCTGTCCCATGTGATTCATAATAAATATTGTGACCATCACTCTAATATTAAAGGGTGGTAAAATTCTGACTCGAGCAAAGGTTCACATTTTGTTTGTATTTCTATGCCCCACTGACTAAAAGGGATTCTCACGCCGAAATTCTCCATGAAAACATCCTCCTTTTCAAAAGTCCAATTCATAACATCTTCAAAAAAGATATTATACTGAAAATTTGACAAAGTTCAGTATTAAACATTTGCATTTTGAAGATTTCTCATGCAGTAATCCGAATAACAAAATCTGTATTTTAAACATTTCTTTTCATTAGATAATTTATTTAACGATTAGTGAAGCAAAAAATATCTCTAAGACTCTTAAAATAATGTTTTCTAGAAGTTAATGTATAAAAATTGACAACATTAACGTACTAAAATTAACAAGTAGGCATGATGTTCAACTTACCTTTTTGTTGGCAACAAAACGTATTCTCAAGTTTACAAAGCAAATCCACATTTTCATACTTATTTTCATTTACTTTTATCCAGAAACAGTTTTCAGTCATTTCATGAGGTCTGATCTGCAATCAGAGAGACGGATTCCTAAATAGTTGGGTGTTCCATCTGTCCCAGCTCAATCAGTATGTTCAGACCCAGGGTCCCATAGCTGCCAGCAGATGTTTATGAAGTAATCCCTGTAATATTTTTCCCCAAAGTGTGTTCAATAAAATCCAAGCTCCTCAAGAAGCTAACGTTTTATTAAGGGAGGAAAAAAAGTTCCACTGTCACATAGTTGAGGGTTTGAAGCAGAGTGAAATAAAATTTGTTGCTTATTAATTATACCTCTCAGAGTCTTTGATATGCTTGTGTGCACAGCAACAATTCAAGTACAGGATACATTACACCTCTCCTTCCAAGGCTGTGTGACCAAGAAACCATCTTTCTGCAGGATTCAGAATTTCTGTGTCCTGACTAAATGAATATTAACTTCGACAACTAGTGTTGGTTTTTCCAATGGCTACCAACAGAAAAAAAGTTCCAAAGAACATTAAGGTTCTTTGTACTTTTGAGAAACACCTTATAATGGGCTCAATGGTAATGCTGAATTACCAATTTGATGATGAATCAAATCCCATTTAACAATTATTAACTCTTACCAAATTTCTAAACTAGAAAGCCTTAGTCGAGAGAAAAGGGCTTTGCCTCAACACTTTGTTTAATTAAAATAATGCTTGTCTATTTAATGTCACTGTGATTAGAATTTCCACTAGAAATTAAATACAAGCAAATATAAAATTAAATTTTAATGGAGGTGATAGTGTATTTTTCTTCCATTTAGTTCTCTTTTACCTTTAACCAATTCAATCTTCTCATGTTGGTTTCAGGTTTAAATTCTTTCTTTGGTTTTAATCCAAATGGTAGGGTTGGTGGAGGAGGAGAGTTTCGCCCGTTGAGAAATCCCAGGGGAGGTGGTGGGGGCACAGGACCACCAAAGGGCATTGGCATTCCTGGAAGTGGAGGAGGAGGAGGAGGTGGAGGGGGTGGAGGCAGCCCGCCTCCATAGGAGGGCAGTGGCGGGGGAGGAGCCAGTGCTGGGGGGCCAGCTCCATTTTCTTTGGACAGCGGCAAAACGTTATTTGTACCAGCCGGCAAGGCACCAAACTAGAGGAGAAGAAGAAACGAGAAACATGACTAAAAACATCTACAACGCATATAAAGGTACACTTTCCTCAAAAACTATTATTTAAATCAAAGATGATTCACTATTAGCAATTTCACATGGATTAACCAAAAACAAACAAAAACAAAAACAAAAACAAAAAAACAAAACAAAACAAAATTCCAACCAAATTGGAGTTTTTCCCCCCAATTAAAGAGTTTCACTTTTGTTTTCATAAAACTGTAACTGCCAGAAATATTATTTCCTATTTTGATGGTTATGGCCATCTAGGAAGAGATGTCCAAGAAGGATATGAGTATAGAGGTCTAGAAGATTTGAAAATCAGCAGTATCTAGGTGATAGTTCAAGTCACGAGAGTAGCTAAGTTCACTCAGTATGAACAGAGCATATAACATAAAGAAATTCTATGTACGGAATTCTATAGAATACCAGCATTTAAATGAGAACTTAAACAACAAAAAGATCAAGACAGTCTATAATACTATTGTTAGATCATCATGTCTTTACCTTGAGAGGAAAAAAAAAAATCTGAAATTCCTAAGTAGGACCTACAGGGGGCAGCACATCATGGTCCTCGTGAACTGGCTTTCACATACAGTTCCATGTAGATGCCAACCTCACAGCGATTTCTAGGCCCTGGCACATGCTATTCCTTCTGCCTAGAACTCGAGTCTTGGCACATGGCTCATTTCCACTGATCCTTTCAGTCTTAGCTAGCACATTCTTTCCTCAGGAAAGCCTGCTCTCCTCTTACACTCCTCTTACACTGAGAGCACTTTGTGCTTCTCTTGGATTGCACTGAATCATAAGCATTTACCTCTTTGAAAGATTATAACTTCCATGAGGGAAGTGATGAAGTCTACAGAATTTACTACTCTTTCTCCAGCACTGAAAGTGGCAACTGGCAAATGACAGCCAGTGAAGAAATTTGTGTAGAATGAATGAATAAATGAAAGGTGAGAGAAAAAGCAGACAAGTACAGGTTCATGAGTCACACGGGAAGGAGGGGAGTGCTGGTCTATAGTGTCCAATGTCACAGAGAAGCAATGCAAAATCAGGAGTGAACAAGAACTAAATATGGTTACTGGTCACTTTTGTCCTTTTGTCTCCATGCCATGGTAAGAATGAATGCCTTTTAATTATTATAAAGGTGAGAGTTGATAATTTTTTGTGATAGGATTATTTTCCTATAATTACTTCAGTTCTAAGATACACACACACACACACATACACAAAACACCTTGCAAATGGTAGCATTTAATAAATGCTAATAAATCATTTTCAAAATTTCATGGCACAATTATGGAAAAACAGATCATGTATAAAAGCCTGAAACTGACATCTGAGATCAGCACAAAGAAAAAGTGTTATAAAAGAAACTGAAACCAAAAATCAAAGCATGTATCTTAACAAAAACATTAACTACACAGTAGAATGAATCTAGCATTATGCTGCTTTGCTGTTAGAATGGATAGTACTGCCCTCTGAATGTTAAGTATGTATGTTATATTCACACTCAATGTGCATTTTATAATTAACTAGAAATGTCTTAAAGATATGGTTGAATTTCTGCTCTATATTAGCTCATTTGATGAGTATGGTTGACTTAAATATAGTTTTCAGGAGGTCAGATTATCCTGTGATTAACCTGCTCATTGTCATATCCCCAGCACCTGACACTAGTTGGTTGTTAAGAGAATAAAGGAAAAAAATCATAAATAACAGAATATGTGTTAAACAGAGAGAAGAATCTTAAGACAAATGAATGGATTTCATGAGAAACACACACCAATCAAAAAAAAAATTCCAAAAAAAAAAAAAAATTCCTATTGTTCTTCAAAAATTAATATGGTGGCCAATACTAAGTGTCTAATTCCAGGCTTGCTTCTGATGTACAAAACTAGTCATCCTTATCCACATTTTTAAATAACATAGGAGATTCCTGGGCTTAATCTCAGTTATAAAATAAATTCATTCCTTTATTTATATAAAACACAAGCAGCAATAATATATCCAAACTTGGAGGTTATTTTCTTTTTTCAATCAACAGGAATTCTTTAGATTGGATTTACAAGTAATCCTTCAACTAGAAGAAATTAAAAAGTTTTTTAAAATTTCTATTAGCCCAGACCAAGAGAAGCTGCACATAAATATCTCAGGCCCTGCCTATAACTCAATCTGAAATATAAAACATAATCAAATGTTTCTCTTAGTGTGAGAGACAAGGAGCCACATGGGAAAGATGAAAAGTTTCAATAAGTTGTACTTCCTTCTTGCACACTAAAGAAAGATCATTGAGAGTCATATTCTTACAGAAAAGAGGTTTTTTCCCTTAAAAGTGGACACTTAACATTGAACTATGTCTTCGGGTAACTTCTTACAATCTCCGTAACAAAACTATCAACTAAGTATTTAAAAGAAAACAAAATAGCCAATAATATGGGAAATAGTAACCCGATATAGGAAATGGTACATCTGAGACTATTTTGACACAACCATAAATTAGGATGAAAGAAAATGAGCCAAAACTATACATACTGCTCATGATCCTATATGTAAATCTACATGAAGAAATTTAGTTATGAATATTCTACTCCTTACTGTCATCTATTTACAACATGCAGATGATATATTTCTTGCTATCTAAATGTTTTATGTGTGGAGGGTGTATGTGAGCTATCTGCTTCATAATCCAGATTTGCTCTCTTTTTTGTCATGTTTTAAATCTGTTTACTTTTGGAAATTGAAAAATTATCAGAAAATGTTCTCATTCAGCTAGAGGTTATCTTTCACTGCAAGGTACCCACAGCCTGAAGGTTTTGAAAAATAAATAGCTTGAGCAATAATTTCCTGTAGTGGGATAAAGAACAGTGATGAATGACAAATCGAAGAGTAAAATACTTTCTTACCCTTTATGGTTACATATAAAACACGTGACATTAAGAACAAAACCCAAATGAAACATAAGCAAGCAGATTAATTAGTAAATTTCTTAAAAATGCAAGTAGAAAAAAAGGGGGGGCAAAGTCATTTTTTAAAAAATTTACAGAATAGAAATACATAGAAACAATACCATGAAAACATACTAGTGAAATTAAAGTTGAAACCTTTTGAGCTATGAAGATATGACATGACCTTTGCTTCCCTGGTAAGCTTTCAATACCCAAATTCAATCAAGAAAGATGGTATTTTACCTGTGACTTAAAAGCTTGTAACTCTGCTTGAAGTTCATTAATCTCTGCTTCTTTTTTCTGCAATTGGGCCTGAGTTTCTTGGTGATCAGTAAACTCTTTTTCAAACTGCAGAGGAGGGAGGGGGAAAAAAAAAAAAAAAGACAGAAAAACCGGGAGACAGAAAGACGTCACTGAAAAGCACTATTCTTCATAGAAAAATATGACTGTAATGATGTCAGCAGAACACAGACTTTTTATGAAAAGAATGGCAGATTTTGCTAAGTCACCCAAAGTCTTTTTCTAGGTCCCTCCAGGTCCCATCAAAAATCATTCAATTTGCAAGAGAGCAGACAAAGCCAAAGATGGAGTCTGACCTTCTCCTCTCGGCAGAGCAAAGTGGCTCAGAGGTATCTTCAACACTGACATTTTTCTTAAAAGTCCCTAAATATCATTGTAACTTTGGGCACAATAATAGAGAGCAAAGCACTGCACTGAGTTCCGTGACCCCTACCTGCAAAAACTTCTACTTAAAATTTTTATGGGAAGCTTATCAATAGGAATTAAAAGAATTCCGTTTTAGTATTATTTATAATTAAAGGACTCCATTTTGTAAACGTGTCACTTTTTCTTACACCATCGTGAGAGCTAAGGGCCCTGATGTAGTTCTAACCCCTCAATGATAATTTAAGAGAATAAAATCTGTGTTATTTCCCATTAATCTTTGGGAGATTAATCTTTGAGAGATTAATGGTAAATTAATCTTTCAAAGACTCTGGTACAATACCTTGTGCAAGGAAGGCAAACAGTAAAATTTGGTGAACCCAGTGAGTTTTCTAATTTATATAGCCCCTCATCACAAATTCCCACCTTGCATTCAAATAGCTTCACCCTTCCATTGTCATGACTGAAAACCTCGCCTGGCACAAGGGAATTTCATTAGGGTAGTGTCTCACAACCAGGAACATTTATTTGACTCTTTTAAAAAGAGAAAAATAAAAAAATAAAAAAAAATACAACTACTTCCCAAATATAGACTTTAGACTTTAAAATACAGTCAAACCTCAATTCATACACACATAAAAATATAAAAATCAACAGTTTACAAAAGGCACTTAAAAATTTATGAATCTTATTTTGTCCTGGAACTAGTCCCTCATCATACAGCCGGTAAGTAAAGAGGTGAAAATAAAAGCCAGATTTTGCCTTCCAACCCTGAGTTTAGATGAAAACATACCACCTTCCTACAACTTACATTTAGGTAAAGTTTCATAGTTTGTTTTATAAGATAGATTTTATTTTTCAGAACTCCTTTAGGTTTACAACAAAATTAGGCAAAAGTTCCAAAGATTTTTCATACACTCACCTCCCCATAGGTGTCCCCCACCACAATATAGTGTAAGCAAATTTGCCCCCATATTCATTCTCTGTGTGCCAGTGTGTTCCATTACAACACACTGTTCTGGTTCTCCTACTAACTCCTTGACTGTTCCTACCAATTCTTCAATAGTTCCTACTCCCCAGTCCTACCCTATAACATTTCTCTGTTATGGGACTCTTCCTTCACCCCTCTGCTGGTCTCACTTCCATGTCTGATAGAATGGTATCTTCCACACCCACATGCTCCAATCTCCCTACATACACCGATGGTGCCCTAATCCCTACCACCAGCCCAGCTTCTCATCTGAATTCCACACCGCTAATCAGTCCAGAAATGTATTTTCAAATAGTCAATGAACATCTTTCAAGGCAAAAAAAACAAGACCAGTATTTTTAAAACCAGTATTACCTCCCCCACTACAAACTTCTTTGAATGCTAATCTTTCTAAAAGATGACTCAAAAAACATGACTCCTTTTGTTCTTAAACTTTTAGTGACTTTATTTAAAGACTACACTCAACCTTGTATCTAGGAACCTCCTGGGACTTGGCCCCAAACTACCTATTTCCTATTATATAGTAAGTAATAGCATGTGTCTGGTGTGTTCCTCAAAGTGGTACGTGCTAGAGATATACAGTTGAATAGAATACTGTGATTGTTTTTAGAATGTGCAGTGTGTCTGGTGGCAAAATAAAAGCAAACTAATAACCCAAAACCTATGAAAATTACCAGCAATAGAGAAATAAGACTGCTGGCATGGGAGTGATTCCTGGAGGAATGGTGTTTGACCACACATTTAAAGAACTTAAGTAGGCAGCTGAGAAGAGCACTTAGCACTTCAAACCGAGGGTCTAGCACAGTGCATAAAAGATAAGCAACCACATGTCAGGGCCATAAAAGGAGGGAGGAAGCGAAATTGCAAGGGATGAAGTCACTGATGTAGCCAGGAATGAAACTGTTCAAAGGAATTTTACAATAAGCCAAAGTTTTCCCTTTTGCCTGAAAACTATGGCGAATAAATAATAAATAAATAAATAAATAAATAAGAAATTAACATAATCAAATCTGCCCTTCAAATAACCCAACCTGCAGCAGGGTAGAAGGTGGTCTGAAAGAGAAACACCAGACACATGAAAATGAGTTTGGAGGTCCTCCAGTTATTCAAGCAAGAACTGAAGGCCTGCCTGAACAAAGGGAGAAGACAAAGGAATGGGGGGAAAAAAATGTAAGGTTTCGTTTTGGTCTTTTAAAATAAAACAGAACAAAACAAACAAAAAAACAGAAAAAACAAACAAGAATCTTGGGGCGTTTGGTGGCTCAGTCGTTAAGTGTTTGCCTTCAGCTCCAGTCATGATCCCAGGGTCCCGGGATTGAGCCCCACATCAGGTTCCCTGCTCAGTGGAAGCCTGCTTTTCTCCCTCTCCTGCTCCCCCTGCTTATATTTCCTCTCTCACTGTGTCTGGTAAATAAATAAAATCTGTTAAAAAAAAAAATAAAAAAAACTAAACAAAATAAAACAAAACGAAATAAAAAAAAAAACCCAGAATCTAAATAGTGTATAACAATGTAGGAAATGAATAAGGGAAATATATCTAAGATGATGATAGTGTTTTATTGCTTTGTAAGCTGGAAACTAAATATTAGAATTTTAGGGGGGAAATAGGAATATAAAATACCTGAAGGAAAGACATTTTTTTAAAAAGATTATTTTAGAGAGCAAGAGAGCACGGGGAGGGGCAGAAGGAGAGACTCTCAAGCAGACTCCCCGCTAAGAATAGAACCCAACAACGCAGGATTAGATCTCACGACCAATGTGACCTGAATGGAAATCACACAGTCAGACGTGTAAATGACTAAGCCACCCAGGTGCTCCTGAAAGGGCATTTTAGGGAAAAGAAAAATGAATTTGGTTTCAGAAATATTAATCTTGAGAGGCTTATAGGAAATTTGCAATAAAATTTCCCTATATCTCCCTCTTGGCTATCTCAGTTTGTCACCTCATATTAGTTATCACTTCCTTGGCTAAGCCTCCCTTGGTCACCCAAGACTAGATGAGGAACCCTTTCTATAGGCACACACACAGCAGAGGGTTTAACTACCATCACACTTATTACACTGTAATATAAAAATATTGAAATGCACTATCACATACCTCAGTAACACTCACCAACCTGGAAGCTTATTAATAGTGAGAACGTATTTTATTCATCACCTTTCCAAAGCCTTACATTTTAAACTAAACTCAATAAATATTTCTTGAATGAACAGATGGAGTCAATTCCTGTCAAATCTCCCTTTATATGTTGTGAATAAATATGTCAATATCATATATTAAAGTTCCTCAATCTCCCAGCATGAAAAATCTTTGAGAGGTCATGTTCTCTATTCTCCCTTTTATGACTGCTCAATGTTTACTGCTGCTTAGCAAGAAATAAAAAATTAAAGTCCTATGAGAGTTAAAATGAAGTCTTCTTCAAAATATCAATACGTACACAATCCTACCTTATATGGCTTAGAGTTTAGAATTTTGGGGAGGAAAAAGGACTACTTAATGGAAAAAAATAAAACTACCCAAACCGCCAGACTCATAATTAGTATACTCTAAAGGAATTTATTAACTTGGTCTTACTTAAAGTATCTCTATTATTTAACAAAGAGAGAAATTTCTACATCCTACCCTATTAACAGGATCAGACAAAATATAAACTTTGCTTTAGCATTTTTATAATATCTATAGTCAAATCACAGTAGCCTTGGGGATAAAATGAATCTCCATTAAAGACATACTTTATAAAAACAAATATGATAGCCTTCTTCTCCAAAAAGAGTTACTAAAGCAATATTACGCTTACAAAATTACACGCAAAAATGTCAAGAAACACAGTTAAGGCTGAAGCTCTGCTTAATTTCATTCCCTAGGGTAAATGTATTAGTGCATCTGTACAAGAAGGTTGATAATTCAATATTCTCTATGTACTTTCTGACATTTCTGGTCTTCATTTTTCAAATTTATGCACCAAAATAAAGAATGTGTCTAGCAACTATGATAGCTTCCTGCCTAAAGCAAAGTATTTACATGTATCCTTATAAAGCTATCAGAAAGAAGTTCTTGCTGATATATACAAAATGGTATGGCAATAGAAATCTTTTATGGAGCCAACAATATTTTCTGAATATACCTAAGACATATAACTTCTGACTAAAAGGAGACAAGTAACCTTGAGCAAGGTCTTTCTTCCACTTACACTTAAACTTGACAATTTTAAAACAATATGTTGAGAAGGGTATCACATTTAACGATACTCATATATACCATACACCTAAAAATGATTATAAAAGCAAATTTACGCTATCTGGGATGCAACCAAATCAAGTACTTGAAAGATTACTACTACTTTCTCATGAAAAATTAAAACAGTAGAGAAGTAGTGAGGTTGGAATACGAGATCAGGGTGAGGGCACACCTTACAACACCATAACCTATCAACAGTAGCACATATGACACTTAAATGACCCACTAATTTGTCTCCTACATCACTGCAGTGCAATGACAGTAGCATATTCGCAGCTGTTATCCTAGTGTGTAGCCAAAGGCCGGGGAGTTAGTCATCTCTCACTAGGTGGTGAATCTCAGGACTTCTCACACAGGACATTTACAGTTTTTCATAAATTCCCAGTAACTAATGAAAGGCTGCCTATCAGATGATAGGCAAGTTATATTATCTTAAAAGGTTATGGGGCGCCTGGGTGGCTCAATGGGTTAAAGCCTCTGCCTCCGGCTCGGGTCATGATCCCAGGGTCCTGGGATCAAGCCCCACATCGGGATCTCTGCTCAGTGGGGAAACTGCTTCCTCTTCTCTCTCTCTCTGCCTGCCTCTCTGGCTATTTGTGATGTCTGTCTGTCAAATGAATAAATAAAATCTTAAAAAAAAAAGTTATAAAAATGTACAATTCTCTCAAGATTTATCTAGGTCCTGATAGATCCAAAAAGTAGCCCCTCAGACATGGTACAAAACACAGAGTAAATGTTCATTTAGTGTATGTCCAGTCAGGTGCTGGTAGTAGTAATTATCATTTATTCCTCCCATGTGAGAAACCAGCCACAAGAATTTAAATCAGAGTGACTACTTAAAATGTGAAGAACACCAACGTAAATTTTTCAAAACAGAGAAGAAGTCTAACAGGTCCATGCTGAGCAGAGATGAAACCACAGAACAGTACCTTAAAGAAAAGTAGGGAATGGCTTGTCACCAATACTGGGCAGAAACAAAGGAACTGCTATATCAGATACATCTGACCTACAAAAATGACAGTTTTATATGTTCAGCTAGATCTAAGGAAGCAACTTTACCCAAAACAAAAACTAAGCTTTAAAACTTTTAGATATAATTTCAACCCTAAGGGCCTAAGTTACAGGATTTCTTGAGGAATATAATTTTTTTTCATTTATTCATTCACGTATTTTTGTTGTTGTTGTTGTTGTTGTTGTTAATTCTGAGGGCCAGGAACTGTTCGAGGTACAGGGACAGTGAATAAACAAAATCCTTCAAACAAACTTACAAACAAAAATCCTTCCTAAAGTTTACTCTGGAGGAGGAAAGAGACAATACATCCACGGACACCACGTGGCATGTCAGATAAAGAATACAACAGAAGAAGACATAACAGAGAAAGAGTCAGGGTTGGGAGTGGAAGGTTAGAATTTTTAAATAGTCTAGGAAATCCTCCTCTCGGATGGCATTTGCGCTACCTGAAGGAGGTACAGGAGAGAGTGGGAACACCAAGCAAAGTCCCTGAGGCAGAAGCACGCCTGAGGAGTCTCCTCACAGAGTCTTCCAAAGTTACTCAAAATTACTTACTTTCTTGTGAAGTTCCAATGCTTTCTCTTCAAACTCTTCTAGTTTGGCTTGGTCTATGCAAGTATCTAAAATTACAATGACAATTTTTTTTTATTCTGGTACTTCTTGAAATTGTTAGGACTTTAATAGTGCCTTTCTTTTTTAAATAAAATACATAAACACAGTTTTAAAAAAACACATTACAGAAGGCTTATGATGAAAAGTAACAACAAATCACTACACTAAAAACTCAATTCCATTTTCATACTGCGACCTCCCACAGTTCTTCTTTTATTGGATTACTCTGGCAGTTAGCTTCCATACTCTACATAAAATGTTTATACCATAATTTCTTGATTTACCTATTTAATATATTACAGATAGCTTCCTATAATAGAAGATAAAAATGGTGTTCCTTATCTAATCCCATTTATTTTAATAATTTTGCTTTCAAAAATGGCTGGCTCTAGAACAGTAAATAAATACTTAAACCTCTGATCTCTGTTATGAAAACAGCATCTCCTGATTTCCACTCTAATATCTGAAGTTATCTGCGCCCCATACTTTCCTTCATCTTTCTACCCTAATGTGCGACCCCAGATCCTCACACTCACCTATTCACATGAACACAGTGACATTCTCTTCTGTAAGTCCTCTGCATTGTCTCTAAGGTTTTTGTAAATATTTAAAATCAACACATACAATGTATTTGTTGTAACTAAGTAAATATGTTTCACTCATAGAGCCAAGTAGTAGTCATGGCGTCTATTTCCTTCACAAGGGTTCAATGTCTAAAACCTCTCATCTACTCAAGTAAAAGCATTCCTAATCATTAGGTAGAACAAACTTGATTTGCAGATACTATTCAAAATTGCTCCACATTTTAGTTTGCTTCGTATTCATAAGATGTTTTTCCTTATTTCTCTGTCCCTCCCACTATCAGGAACTTATTGCTTCTCTCCTGTGGAGAGAAATAAGTACTTTCTTTATCAGTACCACTAATATTAACTCTTTTCTTTCTCATTTTATACATTCCATACCTCTTCCCAGACTCAAATATCCTATGAAGAAAAAAACCACCTCACTCAAATAAGGGATATTCTTTTTTCATGCCATGCCAAAATTTGACATACACATACTCTTTCCACATTAGTTGCTATGTGGAATCACATATCAATGATTATTTTGTTCTCTAACTTTAAAATCCATGAATTCTTTACCCATGCAGAATTGGTTATCAGGCACTGGAATTAAGAAAAGAATGGTTTGCAGAGTCTCCACAAACACTGACACATCTCATCGTATGATATCAAAATAATCACCACTGATTTCATCAGAAACAAATTTGAGTACAGGGAAGCTGTCAAGCTAACAGTAGCAGATTCAGGTTTTCCAAAACTCAAATTTTTACTTGAAAGCTTGAATTTGATCATTGGTAACAAATTCTATCAATTGTTTTCCCTGACATTACAGACCTGCTTTTCTTTTTTTAAAAAGTATGTGCCAAAACAATCACGCCTGAGTAGCCCTAGCTTTTCATGACAATCATTCTTTCAAAGTAAAAATCAACCAATTCAGCTTGCAATTCAAGCAAATCCACAGCTAAGTGCTCATTGTACTTGGGGACCTGGAAGTGCTAAATGTGTAAAGACAAGATGTTTTGTCTTAGGGGATATTAAAGTAATGTGTACTCAAGGGTTAGATTTTTAACAAAATGGTTTTCAGTTATGAGTTATCAAAGACACTCAAGTAAAATATGGCAGTTTTCATTGTTTTGTTTTACTCAGCGTGAGGAATATGATAGCTACTAACACAATTTGGTGTCAAGGCCTTGATTGCTAACCATGGGCCAGCAGTTTGATCCACTTTTGTTTCATCACCAGCACAAGTATCAACACAATGGAAAAGGCAATTTAGGATCCTTAAGATCCCCTGAGAGGGAGGGTGTCGAGGGCTCTCAGGGCTCTACAGGTCACGTGATGAAAACCAATGCTGCAGAGCTGACCTGCAGGTTAAGGGATAACAAAAGATTTCTGTTTAAATAAAGGAGAAATACTCACCGACAAAGTGACTTAAATCTAAATCTAGTCTTTTTCGATATGTGAAGTCTGGATCCATCCCATCTCTATGCAATACAATCTGAGATATACACTCATCAATTAATTTGAAGTATTGTTGCCTAAAACCAAGAAGAATAATGAATGGACATCCAGGTTATTGTTGTAACTCTCCATCAAAGCAATTTGGTAAGCTCATTTTAAGTTCAGTAATACACCTCTGCAGTTTCAACAATTGACATGTCAGATTTAACATGAGAGAGGAAATTCAACAGGCATTGCTTTCCTTCTAATGATCTTAAGAGAATACATTTTTGTTCTTTTAGCAGATAGAGTGCTTTAATGATAATTTGCTTACAAAAATCAGAACCTTGACTTAATTAGTTAACAATAAAAAAGAATAGTAAGATGACATGATATGTGCTTAAAAGCAGTCCTCAAAAGAGATCAACCTGCCACTATACCATAGCTATCACTATTCATTTTATTAACATGAGGCAAACACATACCTTTTTCTCCAAAAAAAATTCTCTAAAAGGTTCTTAAAACTATACAGTACACTATTTTTAGAATGTTTGCGGAGTCCAATTAAAAACTGATACTGTAAATCATAAGTACCAAATGAATACTTCTTACTCAAAAGACAACTGGAAAAATCTAGTATACCATTTTTTGGTCCAAAAATTAAAGTTTAACTACAATCCCCAACTGGGATCATGTTTTCAGTCCACCTGTTTGTAGTAAGCAAAAGAACGTCCCTTAAAACTTAAGCCAACAAATTTAAAAGAAATATCCAGCAGATTACAGTGACAAAACCAAACTAAAGTGACAGAAAGGGTAGGTGCAATCTCAGTGAGGTCAGTCCTTCATCCCCAGCCAGCACCAAGACTTATTTCTTCCCTCAATGACTTCTGGCACACATTTCCTCGCCAAATCTTTCTCATCATGTATGGGATGGTGTCTCTAGTCATTTGAGCATCTCTTCCCTAGACACCGTGACCTACTTGCTCTTCACCTACTTATTTCACATCTAATAAATGACCCATTATGCCGAATAAAATTCACAGCATTAGCAAAGATGACAAATGGTCATGGACTATCATAAACTAAAAATGTTTTAAGACACTCTTCGTGGGTACATATCAAAGCAAGATAATATTACTAATCCTTTCCTCAATATTCTAAACTTTCCTTAAAAAAGTAATCTCCCATTCCCTAATGTGTTGCCATAATAACCAACCACATTTACAGTTAAAGTGCAAAAACTGCACACGTTTATATCACATTTGAAAACTGAGATGAGATGAAAACATTTCATTCCTTTTTCCTCTTATTCAATGCTATCCTAGTGTTGGCTTTTTTAAGATTCTATTTATTGATTTGAGAGAAGGAGAGAGAGAGAGAGGTCCTAGAGAAAGAGGAGAAGGTGCAGAGTTAGAAGGAGAAGCAGACTCCCTGCTGGACAGAAGGAGAAGCCTGACTCAGAGGGGGCTCAATCCCAGGACCCTGACTGAGATCATGTCCAGAGCTAAAGTCAGATGCTCAATTGACTCAGCCACCCAGGCATTCCTATCCTAGTGTTGTTTTAATATGAATGGGTTTTAAATTAACATAGGCAATTTTGTGGCCTTTTTTTTTTTTTTAAATCATAATTTCAGTATGTTTTCTCACTCTACAGCTCCCAATGATAAACTCATTTACAAAGTAGCTGAAATTTCATGGAAAACCTCTTTAAAGGCAACACTAACAAAACAAAATAAAATAATGTACTTCTGGATTCCAGACAAATAAATCTAGAAAATAATCTCCATGAGCAATATAGGTGAGTTAGTGACTATGTCAGAGGAATATGTGAATAACCTAATTAAGAGATGAACATAAATTGCCATTACTTCACTGATACATCATTTTTGTTGTAGGAATTTAAAAATCATCTTCACTTTCTCTTTAGTATTTTTACCAAATATCAAATTATCTCCCATGCACATTCCACTAGCAGAATATTTTGCACATGTAAGCCATTGAGTATTTGTTACAAAAGTAGATTTGATCTTCTACTCCACCCTCCAATTATCTTTCGGCATTTCATTTTTCTTGGGGTCAGGAGCTACCTTTCATGTACAGTCTCCAATTGAGTCCCATTTCAGTAAAATGTCCTCTTGTTCCAAGAGGAACAAATGTTCCAAATGAGAAGGAGAGCAAAATTTCTAATTTCCCAATCCACTAATTCTTTTAAATGGGAATAACTTGCATTCTAAAATAATGTCATTTATAAAAACTTTTAAAAAATATCAATATGTGTTTAGAATGTTCAGTAAACAAAAAAATGTTCCAATAATCAAGGATTTCTAAATGGTATAAGCCAGGTCCTTCCAAGAGTGGGAAAACCAAAAAAATGAAGCTAAAACCGAAAGAGCAAGATCCATAGACCTGCACACCACTAAATGAAAATTTCACTGTAAATAAAAAGTTAAATAATTTTTAAATGAATATATGAAAACTTAAGTGACCCTAATCTGACTCAACCTTATAAATAAAAAATATATTCTCTATTAGAATAAATAACAATAACAAATACCTATGAGAATTTGAGAATATGGGCAAAAAAAAAAATGGATGGAACTGTGTTGATTAGAGCAGGCATAGGAAGGACGATGCCTTCACAGGGACCGTATCTGGAACAAAGACCAAGGTCCTGGGGCTTAAAGAGTCAAGGAAGAATGAAGCATGGTTAAGTATCAAATTAAAAATATGATACTTGAGGGCGCCTGGGTGGCTCAGTGGGTTAAGCCGCTGCCTTCGGCTCAGGTCATGATCTCAGGGTCCTGGGATCGAGTCCCGCATCGGGCTCTCTGCTCAGCAGGGAGCCTGCTTCCTCCTCTCTCTCTGCCTGCCTCTCTGCCTACTTGCGTTCTCTGTCAAATAAATAAATAAAATCTTTAAAAAAAAAAATATGATACTTGAAAAATGACCAAAATAACTAACATTCTATACCTCATTAATGTTACTCTGGGGATACTATGGTTTAATACTTTTCTGAGACTCTTAATTCTACTGAAGTGATAGAATTGCCTGAGCAGGTCCTAGGAGAGTTGCACTTTTCAATCTGTTTTAAAGGTAGACACAACCGCCTATGCTCTTGAAGCACAGATTAAGGGATTAGGTTAAAATGAAAGGATCAAAAATAAGATATAACCCCCCTAGCAGCACTAAGACATGGAAAACTTTGAAAGCAAATAATAGTCTTGAATTCTTGAAAACTCAAACAGCAGTGAACAATTGGAGGTTGACCAAACCAATCATACGGGAATCAAGAAAAGGATGGGGTACTTTAGAGTAAATGGAAGTTTCAATTTTATTTTTAAGAATATTAGGAAAAAATAGTAGTATAATTACGAGCAAGGTACCTCTGATATTTAAAAATATTGTTTAATCCATGTATCGATATTTTTAATCAAATTATTAGTATTTTCATTAATATTTTGATCCATATATTAATATTTTACATTAGTATTTACAAAATAAGATAAGATTAATGATCTATACTCATCCCAAAGAACCTAAAGTTTTACCTTTTTTTTTTTTGACTCTTACTCTATTCACTTTTCAGTTATATAAAAAGCCAGAATTATACCCTCTGACATCACCCAGAGGACACGGCGTCAATGAGACATGTCTAGCAAATTCTTCTACATGAAATTAGAGTAAGAAAATACTTATTGCCCAAAGGACTTGAGAATGAAATTTCAGGAAAGCTAAATTAAAGGCGACAAAAAAAAAAAAAATTAAATTCAAGGATCTTGGCTTCCCTCATAAAACTACTAGTAACAAGGTGGCAAGAGGATATAGAGAGCATTTATTCAGGATACAACATGTGGCAGATATTTGGCTAGGAGATTTACCCAGGCTACTATATTCCATCTTCGTAACAACCAAGCAACTTAGGTGCTAATATCTTCACACAGCTACAGATAGACAACATACAGATGAGATAAACAATCTGTTAAGCTCAAGATGGCTAGGATATAATCAAACTTGAAATGTCATTTGTCTAGCTTCTCTGAGACATTAGCAACATTAGATGCAACTGTATTATCAAGACACTTGCTAGTTACTTAAACACTAATAAAAGCAATGTTTAGTACCCTTCATGTAACTTATATAAAGAAACTTATCAACATCACTCCTACTACCTAAACACTAAATAGAAAATAGTATCCATCACATGATAAATTAGTAATTTGTTGCTAGTGCGCATTTTTATTCAGATGAAAACTTGTTACCAAGAATCTGCTGGAGCTTAAAACATAACAGTAATATCATTTTACCGTCACCTGTCTAAATATACACCCATGAGTCAGTATTACGGCATAAATAAGTATCTGAAAATTATTTGCTTGCCCAAACCAAACATCAGGAGATTTTCACAATCAATAGAATTTCGTTAGTGAAAGAAAACATTAGAACATAGATTCTTCTTACTTTACAAAATAATTCCTCTTACCTTATAAAATAATCATTTCGAATCAGCAAAAGATGCTGAAGAATAGAAATGAAATATCCTTCCGCTCTAGTTTCCTTAACTGAGTTCCACACCATGTTGTAAATATCATATGCTTCAGTAAACTGATTAAGGAATACACGAATTTATTCATCCTTTACACCAAACAACTCTAATAACATAGCACAGAATCTACTCTGTAAAGCTTCTGAAGACTATTATGTGCCTTAGTCTAAAGTGGGCATCATGTATACTTAACATCAAATAAAACACAGATCTCTAGATTTCAAAGTAGAGGAAAACAAGTTTGCAAATGACAACTTGACCTGACACTCCCTGGCTTCTCCTCCACCATCAAACTCCAACCATTTGCCTCTCTCAAGCCAAGACGTTGCTGGAGACAAGAGTAAGAGGCAACTGGTTATAAATACCATATTAAGTTTTTTTTACCAGTAGAGCTGGTGCCAGGCATTATCCACCATGGAGTAGCCCCAGCAGAGGACAGGAACCTGGTGGATTTCTGGAAAAGCACACAGAGTTAACAGAGGCCATGTGAGTGTTCCCCCAAGGAGTAGGGCAGGAGCCAACAAGCAAGCTAACGACACCCTTCTCCTAATGCTGGAAAGCACTAAAGGAGAGGAGCTGCCAAACATGAAAAGAAAAAATAGGTAGGGTGTGTATACACACACACACACACACACACACACACACACAAGGCCTAACAAAATCCATCTGTAGGTTGTAACATTGATTTACATATGCATGTACTCAGAAATACACAAATTAAACTAATTAGAAAAGTTTATATAAAAATCAGTCTGATTCATAAAGGTTTGACTTTATACTGTTTATATCGAAACGGCTTCAGAAGTTTAATATTTCAGGGAGTGAAGACTGGTTATTTGGGGGTTAGCAAGAATTTTTCATATTTCACTAATTTCAGAACAAAAGGATATTCAAGTTCAGCTCTAATATCATCGAGGCGATGAGAGAACTCAAGCAAATCTTCTTCCTTATGCTCATCAAACACTTTAAGTTGGATATCCAGGCCATCATTCCTCATACGTTTTAAATTCTAGAGATATTAAATAGAAATGGCAATCAACGGTTTTCTTTTTAATAATGCAAAAAAAGTTAATGAAAAACACAAACAACAAGCCAACCATTTGGCTGGATTTATAGCATTCAAACACTTAAAGTGTTAAATAATACTCACATCTTATCTATATTTCACAAATTTTTATACTCGAGCCTTTTTTCCCCCACAGATAAATTATTCTTGAAGGTAATTTATCTAAATTTCCCCCTATTCAAGTACTCCTCTAATTTAAATATTAATAAGGAGACTGCAGGGCACTTACTGGCAAGATGTCTTTCAATCCACAACGCATAAATTCATTTCTGATGTGAAGCCTGAAGTCCAAATCATCAGGAGAAGTAACAAGGGCATTGATGAGCTGCATACACGCTATCTACAATAGATTGCACAGTGAGACGAAGGCTCAGATTCCAACATTAAAGAAAAGAGTCATAGAACTGAAATATCAAGGTTTTGTTCCAAGAATGAAGTATCTTCCTTTGGGGGAGAACTTATTAAAACAATAATCCATATGTAAATTATTTTAGTCAATTACAAATTAAGGAAGAAATATCGTTTCAGTGAAGTTTTTGTTTGTTTGTTTGTTTAATTTTCCATTTGTTTGGGAGTTCTTGTGGATTAAGAGAGAGAAACATTAGGCACTGGTACCATTCCATAAAAAATTCAGTCTACCCGAAAGTTAAGTTCTTGTCCAAAAATATCATTCCATGCACATACAACAAAAAGCTGAACACCCTAGTTGAAAAATTATAGATCTCTACTGGATATAAAATACTTACCTAAAATACAATGGTAACTTGCCATTCATCAAGAAAAACCCAAAATTTCCAACACCTGAAGGTCAGTAATTGTCCTGAATCTGGTTAATGGGGTAGTTATAACAAAACCCTATCTCACGATCATGGCACAATTAATTAGAATTAACCAGGCAATGGTTCAAACACTTTGGCAAAAATTCAAAAATAATATATGTCATGGTTTATTCCGAAGGTATAAAGAAATTACATAACTAATTAAATTCTTTGGTATACACCTTCAATGATGAAAGTGCAAAAATCACTGTATTTTCCAGTTATTTAACACTCCAAATTTCAAAGTGGATTTTTTTTTTTTAAACGCCTGGCTGAAATTTATCTTTCATTGTCTGAAATCCATATAATCAAAGGAAAAGAGATCGGAGGCAGAAGTGATCATCTCTAAGAAAAGCAAAGTATTCTTTGTTAATGATGATGATGTTATTTTCTAAGTCTGCATTCTACCCGAGTCTAACAAGAATGACTGGCTTACTGATCAATATGTTTAACCTCATGCTGTTCCCTAAATTGTCCTTTCTCCATCCCTTAAGGCAAGGTTTATATGAATTTAAAATGCTTTTTTTGGATTAAGACACCGACAGGGGTCTTAGGTCCTGCTGGTTGAAATATATCGTAATTATTGTATTTGATGTCTAAATACTAAAATCTGACCAGCACGCCTCTACTGTCAAAACTTAAGACTATTTAAACTGGAGGAAGGAAATGTGCCAGAAGATAAATAGGGGAAAGGGAGACATTTAAAATAAAAAAAGAATAAACTTAAAATGAAGGTGACCTTTCCACTACACATTCGTTCAGCTATAACTGGCTCACATCACAAAGTTTAAGACACTTTCTTTCTACCTCCATGCCAATCATTACCTGGTAACCACAAAAATAGTTTTTCAGTAGTAGTATATAGTTTTAAAAGATCTCAAAGGATATTTAAATAATGTTTCTCTACATTCAGAGCAATTAAATTAGTATTATTCACTAGGTTTCTGGAAAAGACGTGAATTATAGACAACTCAAAGCAGCAAAAATAAGTATCATAAAAAATTAGCAGGAAATAGGACTTAAATGTAAAAGAAATATATGCAGAACAATAGCAGCCTGAAATTGAAAAGAAAGAAGGGAAAAGGAAAAACCAAAGTATTTCTAGGAAACACCCTAAATGGCAATTTCCTATAAAAGGAAAAACAGAAAATTGATTTAAGCTGAAATAATGAAGTTAATTATCTAAAATCCCTTCCAATTCTAATGGTAATCTGCCATTATTATGACCTATAACCACTCTTTAATCAATGCCATGTCAATATATGTCTATGAACATATGCAAGCATACAGCAAAATGTAGTGTTTCCTTACAGAAAAGTAATTCTATCATCAAGATAAAGATCAAAGAGTTCCTTCTAGGTTTTTAGCATGTATACTGAGATACATAGACTCATTTGATCTTAGAATTTCATATAAACAGCATACTAGCAGAAGCAGGTGCCAATATAGCATCTATGTCATTGAAATCAGTTACTACACACAGCAGGAACTATGGGTAAATGAGATATATCTGCCTACCCTCATGAAGATAGATACAATGGTAGAAATATACCATGTAGAAGAGAGATGTTCCATATACAGCAGGAATGTGAAGAAACTGAAGACACGGACAGCTGGGTAAAAGCATAGGCCCTTAGGGATAAAGAAGAACTGAGGTGAGATGTTCAAAACAGCTAAAGAATGAACCTGTTAGAGGACATGGGACCTTCCATTGAACTACAAGGAATTCTGATTTCCTGAGCAGTTTGTGAGGATGAGAAGGGAGAGAGCAGTGCAAGGAGTCACAAGAAGTGAGGCAGGACAAGAAGACAGGCCAGGTGAGTCACAGCTGCATGCGCCAAGTCAGAAAATTCAGGCGCAGCTGGAAACAGGGGAAACCACAAGGCATTCTATGTAAAGGAGAGGGAATAGTGGAGGGAGCAGTGTAAGTTAAGAAGCTGTTGTAGAAGCAACTTGAGTGAACAATGACAAGAGCTTGAACATTAAAAATGTGAGAGAAACTGATAGAATTTGATGGCTGGGTGGACATGGGGTTGACTCAGAAGCATTCAGAAGAGCCTCCTCACCTCTGTTCTTCAACTAAATAGGAGGTAATACCACTAACAGAGCTATAAAATGTAAGGAGAGAAAGAGGTTTTAGAGAATAGGATAAATTCTGCTTTTAAAATTCTGAGATTGAAATGTATATTAGGAGGGGTCCTGTGTGGTTCAGTTGGTTAAACGTCTGACTCTTTGATTTTGGCTCAGGTCACGATCTCATGATCATGAGATAGAACCCCACATCCAGCTCCTTGCTGAGCATGGAGCCTGCTTAAGATTCTCTCTTCCCTCTCCCTCTGACCCAACCAACAATTTCTTCTAAAAAAATAAAAAATAGATGTACATTAGGACTCATTCATTCATTTAAAAAAAAAAAAAAAACTTGTTAGTGGGTACCTAGACTGTGTCTGCTGGAGATATTAACAGAAGCTCAAGGAAATAATGGCACTGTGATATTCATCACAAACAATTCCCATGCTGCTTGAGGTTTCAAAAATGTAGCCTTTATAATCTTTATTAATTTGCATTTAAAATATTGTTTCAACAGCATCACAAAATGTACTTCCCTGTGGAATAGATGAGGGTGAGAAAACTAAGAGCTTCTGCCCTCCTGGAAACATCCTAATTTAAAGTGTCTATGTTTGAACATCAAAATACAGAGTTCCCTGGGTACCTGCTCAACCATTTCATTCCCTCCAAGCCTATTTTATTGGTGCCCCCTAAGCACTTCTAAGTGCTAGGGATACAGCTATGGAAAAAGACAGAAATCACTCTCAGAGATGAAGAGTTAAGACTGACTCCAAGGTTTTTGGCCTGGGCAATTGGAAGGATCATTGATCAGAGTGGAAAATAAAGCATTCATTGAGATGGGAGAAAGAAGCTTGGGAAGACAGATCAGGGGAGCTGTGTTTTAGAGATACTAAGTTAAAAATACCTTTAGTGAGCAGCCCTGAAAAAAGTGGAGAAGGAAACTGGCTATAGGGGACCCAAGTTCAAGAAAAACATGACCACAACAACTGCACGGTCTTATGTGGAACTCACGGTCTTAGGTGGAAGCACCCAGTAGTAGCAGAGAGAAAAGAGGTACAGGAGCTGATGGGACACTTCAGTTGCACGCTTTGTTTTAAAGGCTGGGGAAATAAAGTTAAAAGGCATCAGTGAGGTAGAAGAAAAAGGAAACTTGGTTGCCCAGGACTTATGGGAGGAAACGGTCTCAACAGAGAGAATGATTAACTGAGTCAGAGGCTCTAATAGGTCAGCTAAGATAACTAATAAATTACCACTGCATTAGGCCAATTGGTGACTTGACAAGAACAGTTTCTTATAAAGAGACAGAGTTGTTGCCCCAAGTAGGAAAACACCTGCCTTCTCATATGTACCATATGCAACCAAGATGATCGGCACTAAAATAGTCTCCTTCCTCCAAACTCATCTTTATACTTTTGGAATGCTGCTTGTTAACCTTTAGTCTCAGCATATATGACACTGCTCTTTAGGTGTTAAATCATGGACTCAGTTCTAATGATTTGGAAAGCAGATACTGCAAGCTCATTTTGTTATTCTTGTCTCAGTTACCAAGAAGGAACCTCACATGAGAAAAAGCGTCTTTAGCATAATTTGTAGCTGGAAGGGTGTGTGCGTGCTTGCGTGCGAGCGTGGTGCACACATGTGCTCACGCGCACCAGTGTCCATCTAGGGCTTAGGAGAGTTGAAGTTTCCCTCAAGAGCAGCAGCAAACAGAAGGTGCACTGCAAGGACTAGGACCCGCCAAGCCCACAGACCAAGCCAAGGAAAATGAGCAGCCAGAGTGTAATTACAAATAGTGGAACAAATGTCAGCAATGCAGTAAACTAGAAGGCACAGACACACAACAGGGGGCAAAGTAAATAAACCGTAAACAGAAATCTCAAAGATAGTCAATATGAGGAATAGATCTGGTCAAAGGCAATCTCAGGAACAAGGCAAATGATCAAAGAAAAATCATTAGACCTAGAAAGAGGTTAATGAGCAAGACAAAGAAAGGAACATGCCACTATCTCCGACACTTCATCAGCAAAGTAGCTTTCTGCCCTTGAAAACAGTCAGGTTTCTTCATCTGTGAATACCCATCACCTAAATTTCCTCCAGTACACAATTTTACTTACCCCTGACACCAGGCTCAATGCAAAGATGAGAAAAAATAAATACTTTATGCATTTTTAAACTTTGACGCAAAAACCTTTGACCCTTTCAGATGAAAGTGAAGCACAAAATGCAAGGTACCGTAACAGGTGTGATGCCTGGAGGCTCAAACATAGAGCTCATCCAGTTTGTTCGAAGGCCACCAGAGCAAATGCTTTCTCAGCGACTGTGCTGAAGGAACAGAGAAGGTATCTGACAGCCAACGCAAGACTATTCTTTAGAAAGCTCACACTTTGGTCAACATGTTCATCCTGAACACAAGTAGGTGTTTTTACAAATAAAATGATGACTATACGACGCTGAAAATGTATCAGCTTTATAACCTAAATTCACACTGTAAACAAGTACCAGTCAAGTACATACATAAAAATTCTATCAGAATCCGCGAATAATTATTATCTGGGCCTGGAAGATACAACATAGTCTGCTATTCATCTTCCCTACCCCACAGCAGAAATCATCTGTTTCTCTTTGTACAATCAAATTCCATATTTATCAAGTTAAAATGAGTAAATGAGGCTTACAGAGAAACAGTTTGCCGCTAGTGCAAAGAAACTCCAAAGAATTTAAAAAGCACACGCGTTAATTCAGAATAAAAACTAACCAGCCTACATTAAGCAGACAAACACAGAAACAGTAAAGTAGATCAGCAGATGTAAAGTTCTTTTTAATTTTATTTAGATTTCCAATTGAGTATTCTGCAAATGATCGACACAGTAAGAGAACAAATCAGAGCGTTAGGTAACTGCATAATTTCCATACAAACACAGAAAATAAAGCGCAGAATTCAAAAAGCTATAATTTATATGAATGGGAATATTGAAAAAACAAACAGATTTTTAAATATTTATTCAGACACTCCCCACTGCGACAACATTCATTTCTTCTGTGTCCTCCCATGCATTTTGCTAGAACTCCTCCTACTGCATTTTACTTACGAAACATTAGCTAGCCTTAGATTCCCAAGTATAAGCTTCTTAAGGGCAGGCGTATACTTTTCTTAAAAATTTTATTTATTTATTTATTTATTTATTTGAGAGAGAGAGAGAGAGAGAGAGAGAGAGAGAAAACACAAGTAGGGGGAGGGGTAGAGGGAGAGAGAGAAAGAGGCTCCCCGCTGAGCAGCGACTGGGATGTGTGAGGTTAGATCCCAAGGCCCTGGATCATGACATAAGCCAAAGGCAGACACTTAAGCGACTGATCTGCACAGGTGGCCCAGGCAGGACATACTTCCTGTATAGCTCTTGTATAACTCAATGCACAGCAGTCGCTGAACAATTAACTAATTGACTGCTTAATTATGAAACTCTATGCAGTTACCTTTGAAGCATGAGGTAAGTTTATCTTTCTGGTGATCTACTGTAGCGTAAGTGAAGAAATTTATTATGTCAGCTCAGAAAATTGGCTGTATGTTCTAGACAAAAATTTCCACCACGAATTTATGCTTAGATGTGTGCTCCCTAGGACAGCGTGAGTTCACATTAGACTATTATTCCACTGTGTTTCTCTAACGTCTTAGTTTAATGGCATATTATTTACCAGTCCATTTCAATGCATTTAGCATTTGGATTTATATTGATATATTAATCCTACTGATGTAAACCTCAGTAAAAGTAGTCAAAACAGAGAGGGATTAAAACAAACTGATCTCTGCATCCTTCTAGGATGCCCCAACACTGGTCCTAAATATAAAATCTTGCTAACATCTTTGTTCTTTATTTGGTTCTTCATTACATGTGAGGATAAGTTACTTGAAACTGAAAATAACTTTGGTTAGTAATTTGGCAGGGTGGGGGGAAGTGGAGATATTTGAAACAAAAAGAAATAATAAATTAAGATATGACTATTCATTATAGTAAGACCTCTGTTTGGTCTCAAGCAAAATTAAAACTGGGGATATTTTGAGCATTGAAGGGGTACAGGAAACAAAAAGAAAGAGAAGCATAAACTTGACTATATCTAAAAAGTCACTGTAACCTATAATTTGTTTCAATGTCATATTTCTCAATCATTACCCAGTAACAAATTTCAGAGTACAGTGACTATACTCCATTAAAGGTGATTGTTCCTACTTACTGAGACATAAAAAAATGTGACCCAATCAATTTTACAAATATCTATTTGTTATTGAACTCAATGAAATACAGAAATTGAAGAAGTTTTTTGTGTCGGTTTTGTTTTTAAGAAAAACTGTCTTTGCGGCAGCCACAGGAATGCAATTCTCAATCTCTGGCTACAGAGAGTATAAATGACCAACAGCCCAGCCCCAGCTGCTACCCTGTGAAATCCATCACAACAGGTGAGCTGAGGCCACAGTCCCCACAGGCCTTTCCCAGCCAATGTCTGAACACACAGCAAGAATAATAAAATGGGAAGCCAAAGGGGCTTTGGCTTGAGGACAAAACAAGCCTGCCAAGTTCTTCTGGAAGTGCACATCAGCCCAAGACACTTCCCTCAACCCTCCTTCCTTCTCTCCTCCACCTGCCATCAGGTCTGCAGGGAGCCCACCTCCCCCAGCCCTCTCCAGGCCCTCTAGAAGGCCTTCCCCCAGTGCCATGCATACTAAATCTCTTGCTTCTCAGAAGACCCAGATTAACACAGCCTTGTTCTACAAAGCAAGTTTCAGCAAGAATATCGTTTTCAAGTTGTATGATTCATAAGTATTATAAATGCAACTTCATATTCAACAGGACACTTTCACTTTTTCTTCCTGTTGTCTAAATGTGAATACCTTATGCACTTTAATATGTAACCATGAGATATTTGTTAAGACCACGTGTATGCCAGGTGTCTGAAAGTATTTGAAATTTGACTTTCCTCTAATAACAGTTCTAGAGATACCAAAGATTTAGATTATATTTCTGCCTTTTGTCTCTTTAAAAAATACCTTCCAGGATAGAGCAGTATCTACTGTGAGAATCCTAGAAAGACATACCAATCATCCCTGTCCCCTGAGTCCTAGGATATCACCTACCACCCTTGTCCCTTTAGTCAGTAATTAAGGTAGGGAAAATACTCCGTAGTATCACATGAACGAAAATAAATGAAGATTTCATTCTATTCAGCCTATATCAAGGTGCAATGAATCTATAGGAAAAAAAAAAAAAAACACCAAGAGGATCAGACTGAAGGCAAAGTCAAGAAGCTGACAGGAGAAGGTTTCGTGGTCTGTTCCCCACCACTGGACAAATCACCCTGAGTCTCTTACATTTCTGGGTGCATTGCAAGTAGAGGCACTGGTGGGCCATCTTCTGACTGTTCTTTTCGAGGATATTTGAATAGCAAATAGGTAGGCATGCTTCATGTCCAGAATAATAAAGATAATATCTCTTTGGAGCAAAAGGCAGGTACAATTACAACCCACTAAAAAAGATTAAGGTTTTCTATACTCAAGAGTTTCTCCCCTGTAGTACAACTTGGCCTCTCCACCAAGTCTTCACATGCTCCAAAGCAAGGATTGGACTCAATTTTATCCTGAACTGAGCATCCTACAGTTTATCAGACAGTAGGAGGCCACAGTGAAAGCACTATTACCCAATAGCTGCCTGTTCGATAAAGGTCATTGGAGGACCCCAATAACTACAAATAATACTTTCCTTCCAGAAGTACCATGTAGACCTTCAAGACTATATATGCTATGAAGCAGCCAGGTGTTAACTTGCTTGTCTCTCTAAAAATGTTGCCCTTCACCTCAGAGCTGATTCTAAGAGATGTACAAGCATCTAAGCAAACACAAGTGCTCAGTCCTCAGACAGCCATGAAGGCTCTCCAAACTAAGGCTACCATTGGTCCTGCAGAAAAAATTAACTATATATGTGTACCCTGCAGGCATTTATCTCCATGATGGGAGTTGCCCAATTAGAAAAGGAGGTAAGATATCTGTCCCTGATTTTAGTTGAAACTACCATTGATACTGCCCCGGCCCTGGAAAACACCCGGCTTCAGCTCACTCACTAGGGTTGTTATGGATAAAAGAATTGTCCTGGATTTCCTTCTTGCTGAACCAGGGGAAGTCTGTGCAATCACTAATACATCATTCTGTACCTGACTACCTCAGCCAAACTGGAAAGATCAATAGAAAAAATTAAGATTCTGTTGTTCTAAGTTAGACCGTGATGGTCTGTGGGATTTGTTCGGCTGATTCCATCTGGGACCTGGAAGGCCTGGCTGGGGTCCATACTGCAGGTTAGCCTCAACCTGCTGCTTGGAGACTGGCTGACCAACAGCCTTAATTAAATAATTAAATATTCTGCACCATCAGAATAAGTACTGCCCGTGATGTAAGACTTGAATTTCCTATCCTCAGGGTTTCTCTCCTGAAGCACAACCTGTTGCAAATGGAAACTGAGGCTGATAGAAAACACTACTGTTGCTATGGGTAATGAAGTCCTTTGTTGCTGACCCAGGGATTCATGTCTTCTCACAGCACCCGTAAAACTACGACAACAACAAACTAACAAGTGACGTAAAAATCATGTTCTCGATACTTCCCCCCATGGGTCCAAAAGGACTGAGAGGAAGACACCATAGGAAAACATAGCATGCCATCACCACAGGCCTGAGAACAAATGCACAGAAAAGCAAACATCCACCCAAAGAACTCTAGGACTCCCACTCTGATTCCTTTCCTGACAAAAATCTACCGCAACTCAAACAGTTCCATGACCAACATCAAGGGTTTAGGCAAACTCTTTAGAATCTACCTCATGTTTGATACTCTAGCAAAGGATGGCTTTAAAAAGAGAAGAGAAAAGGCACACATAGAAAAGAAAAATAAAAGGAAAGAAATGAAAATAACAGATAAATTCAACATGTGGTTGAAACTAGAGACTGGCTTACCCGTACTTCTTCGGACCCTCTTTTAGTAAGGAAGACTGAGCCAAAATGAGGAGCGACTGTCTGAGCCACATGAGGCAAGGTTTGCTGCTGTGGCAGAAACACAGCAATGTGTCTTAGTGTGCCACATATTAACCAGCGTAGAATGCTGGGCATGGAGTTTCCCTTAGAACATTCCCGGATGTGGTCTGGCACTTCTACATTACTTCTGGCTAGTATCATCCACATGGAGTTCCCTAGGTCTGCCAAAAATTCTGTTAAGGTACCCAGTAAGTACATTTCCTGCTTCAATTACCCATAGTGGATTATGCTGTTTGACTCTGAAAGCCCTTCTCTCATATACTTGAGAAGAGTAGTATATATTTAAGTCTGATATTTATATTAGACTTTCTTTCCTGAGAAGGAAGACTCCCTAAGTCCTGAAAATAATTTTAAGTTATTTGTGACACTCACTTTTTTTTTTTAACTGTCTTACTATACCATATGAGTAGGAGGAATGAAAGATGTTCAATTCTACTAGTAACATGGGCAGTCACATTATCTTCATTATTATTATTATCAGACTCAAAAAAAAATCTAACAATCCTCCTTGAAAAAGTACTTTGTTATATAGTACTTTGTTATACATAAAAGAACAATGAGAATTTTTTCAATTTTACTATCTTCCATTTCCTCCAATTTAAAAGCAAACAATAGGGTTCTCTTCTATTCAACAATAAACAAGTTTTATTTTTAATTTGGTCACTTGTTAATATCAGCCAGACTAGTACATTTCCATAAATACAAATTAAAAGGTAATGGTAAAATGGGCACTTAGAGCTTAATAGGAAAATTGATAACTAGTTAGCTCTAAAATATACTCTACTTACAGAAAATTCGGAAGCACTCAAAAAGAAGAGTTGCTTAATTTTTTTAAAGGAAAGAGAGAACAACCAGCAATCCCAGGAAAGACAATCTACTTACTTCCCCACCACCCCTGAACTCCCTAAGTTAACTAGCTATCTGGAAAATAGTGCCTTTAACTCCTAACTTAAGCTTTCCACCTGCTAGTTTAGGCTTAGTAATGGAAACTTTCCTTCAAGAGTAAAGACCCAGAAAAAAAAGGTTGAGTAGGAAAATAAAAAAAGTTTTAAAATTCTTCCCATCATTTATTCAAGAACATGGAAATTTAATCTGAACATATCAAAAAAATGAAAAAAAATAATGGTAAAATAAACTTTTAAATGAATTTTCAATGAAAATTAAACTTTACAACCCATATGAAGACATTTTAGTGTTTCGGAAAATAACTAAACATTAAAAAAAAATAATTACTTACAACTAAGGCAATTAGTTTCAAAAGAGCAAATATAAGCAGCCACCCATGTCTTGGTAAAATTTTTCAAGAACTGAGTCAAATGGTTGACTTCAACAACTATCTAAGGAAGATGTTGTTGGTAGTCATGCCCCCAGTCCTTACTAAATACGGCAAACATGCAATCATTTAAATAAATAAATAAATAAATAAAATCATCTCCACCAATATTCACAGGTAGCATTATCCATAAAAGACAAAAAGAAACAACTCACATTTCCACCAACTGACAACTGATAAACAATGTGAAATATCCATATTTGGAGGGGAAAAAATGAAGTTGTAATACATATTTCAACAAGAATGAACACTGAAAATATTAAGTGAGAGCACCAGTCAGAAAAGACCCCATATTGCATGATTTTATCAAAAATCCAGAATATGAAGATTTATAGAGATAGTGGATTGGCAGTTGCCTAGAGCTAAAGGGAATGAGGGTATTACAAGGTGACAATGAAGGGATTGGGAGAGGGGGTGAGGAGATTCTTTCAGGGGTAAGAAAATGTTCTTGATTGTTCTAGATAAGATTGTACAACTCTAATTATACAAATATATAGGACGGTCCACTTTTTGTGGATAACTTTTATTATACGTGTATTTTATCTCAGTAAAATAGTTATAAAAAGGAATCATTTCAAAATTACATCAAATCTTTAAATATATTTTAATTTCAAGTCTTAGTATCTTCTATAAGCTAATAATCCATTCTCAATTTTTAACTGGCCATTCTCTTTCAGAGAATTTTATAGATATTTATTTTCCAAATGGTAGCATCTTCAATAAATTGAGAGTAATTGACCAACAGAAATGACTAAACATATCCAGGAACGTTTTTGATACATGTAGTTTGCCTTCAGGTTCATATGATAATCAATGATAATCCTACAAGGTTAGACAAGTTTACCTCAACATTTAGCCATTGCTAAACATGGCTACCTCAATAGTCAAAACAAATTTCATATGCATGTTACCAAAAATTTTAAGGTTGTAATTGCCATCTTTCAATTAATGAGTCAATCATGTTATTTGTCTAGATGAAACATGGCTTTGTTCTTAACAAGACATTCTTTACCCTTTTCCTCAAAGCTTTAAGATTGATCTATTTATTTTTGAAAGCAAGTGAGCACAAGGAGAGGGAAGAGGCAGATGGAGAGGGAGAAGCAGCCTCCCCACCAAGCAGGAAGCCCAACACAGGACTTGATCCCAGGACCCTGGGATCACAACCCAAGCCAAAGGCAGACACCAACCAACAGCCACCCAGGTGCCCCTCTTCAGAGCTTTAAAATATAAGTGACCATAATACTGCTGCAAACAAATTGGGACCCCACTTTTACCAAGTCTTTATAAACTTTTTATTCTGAAATAACTGTACATACACAGAAAGTTGCAAAAAGAAAAAACTGACAGGTAGGTCCTAGGTACTCTTCGCAATATTCTGCCCCATGGTAACTTCTTGCATAATTATAATGTAACATTAAAACCAGGAAATTGAAATGAGTACAACCCACAAGAGCTTATTCAGATTTCAGCAGCCTTACACTCATTTGTGTGTCCAAGTAAGGTTCTGTGCAAGTTCGCTGTATGTACAAATTTGCCACCATCATCACAATCAAGATGCACAACTGTCACCACACACAACTCTCTGCTGCCATTTACTTATGGCCACACCCAATACTTTCCCAGACCCTATCCCAAACCTCTGGCGACCATTAAACTGTTCTCCATCTCTAAAACTTGGCTCTTTCAAGGCTACTATATAAACGGAACCATCCAGGACTGGCATTTTTCAAGAAAGGTAATTCCCTGGAGATTCATGTAAGTTATTGGGTGTATCAATAGTTCATTCTTTTTCGATACTACGTATTCTGCAGTATGGGTGTCCACAGTTTAACCATTCACCTGTTGAAGAACATCTGGATTGTTCCCAATTTGAGCCTATGACAAATAAAGCTGCTATAACAATATGGGTATGGGGATGTGTATAAACCTGCATTTCATTCATCTGGGTTAGTTCATGAGTGTAACTGCTGAGTTATAGTTATGTAACAATTTTACTATCAACACAGCTAATATTTCTGAAAAAGGAAGATCCCCTTCAATCTCCATTTTCCACTGACTTCGTTTTTAATGTAACAAAATTACTTTGTAAGGCTAGCATTTACTCAACATTTATGGCAAAAAAAACTAAGCATTTTAAATACATTAGTCAATGTAATCCCCATATCCACAATGAGGTAGTGATCAATATTGTCCTTCTCTCACAAGTGAGAGAACTGAAGCATAGAAGTGGTCTGGGGCATGATCCCGACCGAGTCACAGAGCCAGGATGCCAAGGGATCCAGCTTAAATTCAAGCTGCGCGACTCACAACTCTAGTCCTTGCATCACAAGACACCATCCCTCCCACTCTAGGGACATGTGTGTTATTAGATCAAAAAGTACACACTAGTAAGGGCACCTGCGTGGCTAGGTTGGTTAAGGGTCTGCTTTTGGCTCAGGTCATGATCCCAGGGTTCTGGGATGGAGACCCGCATCCAGCTCCCTGCTCCATACCCGCCACCCCCACAACATGCATCCTCAACCCATCCTCACTTCCTCTCACTCTCAGATAAAAAAATTAAATCTTTAAAAAGAAAAAAAAAAGTATACATTAGCATAAGAAGTATTTAGGCAATAATGTTCACAAGTGATTATTACATTTCCTAAGTAAAATTTTAAGAATTGGACATGAACTCTAATATGCTACACAAATTAATGAATCTGATAACCTGGTGCTACTTGTACAAATACTCTATGAGTAAAAGGTAACCTGGCTACCAAAGGAAAAGTCAGACAAGGTAAGTGTTCCTCTTTTCTCTACAAAGTTTCTTCTTAGTTTGCTTTTCCTTGGGCTTGTGGCAAATGGGAGCTCTGGAGCCACATGAGAGGAGAAGGGAAATGAGACCCATGGTGCATAAGCAAAAAGACTCTAGAGCACACATCAAAAAAACTGAAGGAGCGGGGTCCACATCAGAGTGGACAACACATCCCAGACTCCCATTCCGATGCTCTCTGACAAGCCCCGACGAGTCAGGCGGGGCTTTTTTCCAGAAGCTCCAGTATTGACACTTCTGCAACAGGGACCACACACTCAAATCTCCAGGTCGGCCTCCCTGCCGCCCAGAGAAAGCAGGGGTCTGGGCTAGCCATTCACAAAGACTGTCATTGGGAAGATCACCATCACAAATGCCATCATTAGAAATGCCACAGTAAATTTATTCATTTGACTATCCTTGAGATTTTCAGCTGGTAAATCAAATACCATTTTATTTTAAAATTCAACATGGAGATTTGGTTTTTCTATTCCTACCACACTGAGAAACAATATGAAGGTCAAGCTACCCAGAGCTTTAAAATAAAATTTTAAACTGTAATTTTTTAGGGGCAACTGGGTGGCTCAATCAGTTGAGCGTCTGTCTTTGGCTCAGGCCATGATCCCAAGGGATCAAGCCCAGGCACTAGGCTCCTGGCTCAGCGGGAAGCCGACTTCTCCATCTTCTCACCTGTGCTCTCTCTTTCAAATAAATGAAATAAATAATCTTTAAAAAACAAAACACTTTTTTACTAATTAAGTGTGAAATAAATTTACTTTATAGCTATTAGTATATCTTTGTTTTTGAATATTGCTGCACATTAGAATCATCTGAGAATCTTTAAAAATCCCAAAAGCCAGGTCACACCAATTAAACTCTAAAAATATTGGGAAGTGGGAGTCAGGTATCTATTATTTCCTTAAAGATACTCAGGGTATCAGCAATACTTGCAACAGTAATTACAGTTATTTAAAAAAAATTTTTTTTTTAAAAAAAAAAAAAGGAGAAATTAAAAGAATATTAGTTATACAGCTTGGACAATATAATGGTTAAGTGTAAATGTGACTGTGAGAACTTAAACATTTAACTATCTTTGAAAATCTCAGTGTAACTTGGTCTCATTATTATTTATGGAAAGTCTTAATTTTCCAACATAAAAACTAATAGATCAATGAAAAGCCATAATTCACTTAATTGCCCAAACTTAAAATTTGTAATAGTCAACTAATGAGACTAACCGAGAATAAACAATTTATGGACTATGATTATATGTTTTATAGAGATCTCTAGTAAGCCAGCTTCTAGGAACATAACCTAAGGAAATAATAATAGGTACACGCCAAGTTACATCTATAAGATACATTATTAGAATTCTATACGTTATTTGAAATATAAAATATTGGACAACATGCAGGTTTTCATATTTGAATATAAGCCAGTGAGCTAACAGTTACAAAACAGTACATAGGATTAGACATGAAACCTACTTGCAGTTGAACTGAATCATGTCGGAGTCCTTCCACAATAGGTGAAAATCTGTCAATTTTTCTTTCTTCTCCAGCTGATGTTAAAGCTTCTAAAACCTCTTCAAGGCTATCAGAAATTTTGAAATTAATTAAATTGCAAATAGCAAGTAATCCAAATGCCTAACTACAACTGCTTAATCTACTGAACTCCAGAATCACTACTCCTAAGCAAGAAGCAACATTTTAAAAGCTAAGTACATAGCATGTATCAAGTACTAGCTACATGTTTTTATTCATTTATTCCTAATAACCCTATGATGAGGGTTATTTATCAAACACTTATAAAGTGCTTTCTACGCATCAGGCACTATTTAAACCAGTTTACAAATATTAACTCTTTTTAACGTATATAGTTCTATGAAGTAGATTTTATTATCCCTTATTATAGATTAGGAAACGGGGAGGGGGGGAATTAAGCAATTCGTCTGAGGTCTCCCAGCTCCTCAGTGGGGCAAGGATCTGAAATCAGACAGTCGGTGTGGTAAGCATGGTCTCGGCATTCTTAATCACTATACTATCCTTCCTTTTGAGTATAAAGAAGTCTGGTAGCCAAAAATACATCGTAGTAAGGATTTATAGTCAACAGAAGAAATACACCCGTTACTCCTTTAAAGACCAGTGTGTTAACACAACCTAGCACACTGGAGAAACTCCGTTTGTAGACACAGACATGTAGGCTGTTAACATTTTCTTCATCATCTTGATAACCTAGGAAGTCAAGAAATGATAAATACAAAGTGGAGGAAGGAGGTAGTGAAAAAAAGAGAAGGAAAAAGAGACGGTAAAGAGAGAGGAGGGAAAGCAGAGGGACAAGAAGGAACGAAGGAAAGGAGAAAGGGGTAAGGAAGGAAGAAGAAGGAAAAGAGAAGAACCGAGAAAGAAGAAGGGAAAGGAGGAGGAGGAGGAGGATGGAATGAGAGGAAGGAGCACAAGGAGCAACGAGTGTGTCAGCGAGAAGTAAACTCTTAGGGTCCTGTGATACAATTAGCAGGGTACTCTGAAAATGGGAAAGGGAACGTGCGGAAGCTGTGCCTGGCTTCGTGTGCTGGGGCTGCCGCTGGGGACCTCCTCGTCCATGGAGGCGCGCTGTAGCTGTGTGTGCAGACGGCTGGAGGGCGAGGCCAGAGTGGGGCCTGCAGACTGTCCGGTGAGGCCACACTGGACAGGGACAGCCCAACACTCCTCAGCTCCCAAGCAGGTTCACCATAAGGACAAGTTTCAAATGTTGGCAGAAGGTTCGGCTTACGGGCCTTTGCCCAGCCTTCATGAAAGGGCTATTTCTCTCTGTTCTGTTAGTTGTTCCATTTTCTACTGTCTTAATCCTTTCTGTTTGGCTTTTGTTGCAAGTTTTTATTTAAATTCCAGATAGCTAACATATAGCATGATAGCGGTTTCAGGAGTAGAATTTATTGATTCATTGCTTACATGTAACACCTAGTGCTCATCACAAGTGCCTTTATCTTTAGTCTTTTTAAAAGGCATTTATAATAATTTTTAAATGCATCTTATAATGAGTACCCCAACCTTTAAAAAAAAAAAAGGTTTATCTTTATAATTATCTGTTAATATGTATGTAATAGTCTTTTAGTTACAACCTTAACATATGTGGATAATGTGTTTAAAGTTTAAAACTTCAGGATGTACTTTATGGTCAGACTATGCACCCTCAACCAGTAAAGTACTATTCTTTCATAGAACACTTTTCAAATCTGTGTTATAAATACATTTTCAAATAGTATGATGTTCGCTTTTATAAGGGAATATACATGAATTTGAATTAACTCTATCTGAAAAACAAAATTACGTAAGAAAAAGGATCCATTCATATATTTTTTTTTATGTCTTCACTGAGAATTTTTGTTTAGGGTTTGAAATCAGAACATTTTAAAATAAATATGACAGAATCAGTTTTTCGTAGAAACATGTTAGCCTAGAACTACTATACTGAGAAATTATTACTCAAACATTTCTGTTCAGCCAATTATGAATCTAAATCAGTTGCTTAAGTTGTATTCACTTATTAACAATAAATTCCAGTCTAGAATAACGAAAACACTAAGTAAATCAAATTATACTGTTACATAGTATTAGAGAAATGAGTTGAGAAGACTTACATGCTTTCCTCTCCTACAATGCATACTGCAGACAGGAGTTTCACCACATCTGTCATCATACTTGGGTGCTCGGGATCGATGGCTTTGGCTAACAGAGAAAGACTCCTCTCTTCACTCATAATTCTTTCCAAGCCATACTATAAACATTTTGGAAATAAGAGGCTAAATGTTAGCAGTTTATTGAAAAAATTAACAACACCCTAAAGGAAACATCATTATTTAAAAAGTTGATAGGATAATATATTTTCACATTTAGTAAAAGCCAGAAAATAAATATCATAAAAAATTTAAAAAGAATAAAAATTCATAAAAGTATTCATATCAAGAAGTAGGAGAGTCAAGCAAATATAAGTAACTTCTCAAAGGTGATTTGATAATGGTAGGACTGATAACTATTAAGTAAGAAAGATAAGTAACCCCCTGGAGAACGGGAGAAGCAGTGAGGAAAATTGAGATTTCCCAACACAAGCACACAAAATGAACAGTCTGTTTCTGAACCAGACCCTGAGGGCATGAGGAGCTTTCCTGGGAAGGAAGGTGGATAAGGGATACACTATCACAAGTAACCACACACATCAACTCTATCCCACAGCAACAGAATGAGAACCACAGGGGCAATGTCAGGTTTCCAAGCCAAAAGTAAAATTTTAATGAAATTAATCCAATATATCTAAAATATAATCATTTCAACAGAGTCAATATAAAACATTCATTGATTATTTTATTTCTTTTCTTTGCTACATATTCAAAATCCAGTGTCTTTTTTCTATTTAGACCACATCTTCATTCAGACAAGTCACACTAGAAGTGCTCAACAGCCACATGTGGTAACCACGTAACAACAGGGCAGACCTAAAGAGTAACACTGAGTTCCTAAGATGGGCCCAAGTTGAAAGATGATTTGGGCAGATACCATGTAGAAACTGCCATGAGGAGCATAAGTATTCTAATCAGAATGATATTTTATCATCAGAAAGACAATGCAGTTGTAAACACATTATATAAATGGGATGATGCCAGACAAGGATAAAGTTTGTTTGCTACTGCTAGGATGTCACATCCAATTAGAAGATAAGGAGTCATGTTAATGACTTCGCGTTTTGATTTAAGGATGTATACATCTCTTAGGGCCCACTTACAATCTATGGAAGATAAGTATCAAATAACAGAGGATAAATAGAAGCAATAAAACGATACGATTTATCTTCCATGCCTCCCCGAGGATCTTTCTAAAGAGTGAGAAATTGGTTGATTAGAATTACTACTGAGCACAAAAAAGAACCTTAATCCCAATAACAGACATATGAACTATGGCTTAACTCAAAATTAACACAAGGTATAAGCATCAAAGTTAAATCTATAACAAGCTTAGACCCAAATGCTGTGAGAATGAAATCTTATTTATAATTTTCCTATCTCACAGATGCCATTTATATAAAGAAGCCATTAGTTAACTGTGCTAAAATACCCCATTTGCTTTAGACTGCTTTCTAAGGAACACAGGTATGAAGGAAGCAGCGCCGGCACGGGGGCCAAGGGCCCCAAGATATGCTTTCTGGAGAAACTTCCCCCTCTTACTGGTGATAAGGAAAAGTTTACAAACAGACAGTGAAACCAGTTAGGAAGTGATCAGTTTTGTGATGTCCTGGGCTGTCTCATAACTGGAAACAAAAAAAAAAAAAAAAAAGAAAGCAGGCATGGGGCCAAGAACCACAACATTCTTTAATAATCATTCCAGGGAATTGTCAGAAGCATAGAAAGTACCACTTAGATCCAATTCAAAGAGTCAATCAGTCAATGATCACCAAGAACCAAAGGGCTGGCTCTGTCCTAAGAAAACTGAGGACGACCCGACCGAGTAAAGCATTTCCCCCTTTATTTCCTACCCACCCGGACATCCTTAACCAATGCCTGCACCTCTGGAATCAGAATCCTGTGGCTCTTCCAACCACTCAAGGCAAGGCACACTGATTTCCTCCAGATTATACTCCCTACCTTCTCTGTGAAGCCCTCCAGCCCTAAACCATTAATGTGGGGAGAGCAGAATATGAGCATTCTCAGATTTCATAGTTTTGATTAGCACCCCCTAACCCCTGGAAGGTCCGTCATCAGCAGTATTCTGACTTTGCTAATATAAACGCACATAGTGCTCATTTTAAGGCTGGAATGAAGCCAGGTTAGCACTACTGAGCACCTAGAACTACAGACAGAATTGCTGCCTACTTGAATTAAATTACTCTTGTTCAGTTATTTAAAAAAAAAAAAAAAAAAAAAGCAAAACCAAACAAAAACTGTCGACTCTGAGACAAATCATCAACTTACCAGTGCTAGCATCTAAAGTGCATTAAATGAAGCCTATTACAAGGTTAGAGGCAGTGACAAATTTTGGAAGGTCTAAGGTTGTCTCTCTACTGAATGACAAGGACCCACCCAGGTTTATATGAAAACTCACGTGTTCTAAACCGAAGACTAAAGCCAGGTTCCCTTTGCATTCTACTTGAGACCTATTATTACCTAATAGATGGAATTTCAAGCCACTGCAAGGGTGTTCAGTGGGAGAAGGGGAAGACCTTAGATCCCTGTGGAGGATGATCAATGAGACATGAATACTGATGCTGAATAATTCCCTATGGTGAGTTAATCCCAGGAGCAAAGAGAAGGGTCCAGACTGGTAAGGGGGCTGGCTTCAGGAGCAAAACACCTTCGCTGCAGGTGCACACCTTAAAGCAACACTCAAACAGTTAACTGACCAGAATGAAGTCCTGTTCTAATTATCTTTTAATGCAAAAGTATTTAACTTCTCATCCCTTTGTTCCCCCCTGATATTCAGTCTTTTTCCACTTAGAAAATATTATTTAGCCTAGTTTATTACATGAGATCCACTTTCACCTGTTACCAGATTTGTTCATTACATTAATAATGAAATACTAGTACCTAATAAGGTACCACTGTTCTCTTAAAACCTGTATTTTTTCCATCCTTCAAAGAACTCCTATAAATCCTGCACAGTGAGATAAATGAAAAATCATCAACAAATCCCAAGAGAGTCTTTATTGATAAATTATTTCATATATTATTAATTTTAGAATTCAGACATTAGAATACTAATTCCAAGTATCAGTAAATTTTTATTCGTATAAGTACAAGTGATAGCAATCAACACAAAGACAATATATTCTAGCTCCACAGATACAAACTATAAGCAAAAGCAGTCTCTTATAAGAGAACACACTATATCACTTAGAACATAAATACATGAAGTTTACCCGCTCTCCAATTCAGTCTCAAATCGAGCAGGACTATTATAGTCTATAGAAACCTCCTCACCTCTCTTTAATTATGGTTTTCTCAAATTCAAAGAATGATGCACAAGATCATTCACAATACCTGGAATCTAATTCTTACAGAACAACGAGTTCAAATCTAGAATATATTTGAATATATAACAACATTGAGCAGATTTCTACATCACATAGTCTGCTTGAAAATCTTCTCTGATTAGAGAAGGCAGGGTGGTAAAAAAATATTTCATTGGTTAAAAACAAAACTCAGCTCAAGAAAATGCTGAAAAATAAATAAGACAGAAATAATCAGAAAATATAAGCTTTTGCTATATTTAGTAAAAAGAAATATGAATGTTAATAATTTAAGTACCAGTACTTAAGGGTGTAGTCTTCTAAGGCTTATTTTTTTTAATGCAAAAATATTAAAAAATAATCAGAAATATACAGACAGTTTTGCTCTAAAACTCAAATCATCCTAACACCATAGGTAAAATTCCTCTCCTGCTGTCTAATGGCAACTAAAATACCTATCATTACTGCACCCATCATGAGGTAGATATGTTTAGATGTTGAAGCTAAAGACGTGGCATGGAATAGAGCTAATTTCCACAATTAAAAGTACAAATTCTATTAAACAAGGAAACACTGTCAGATACACATTTACAAACTCGGCAGACCTGCCCTATTAGCTTTTGTCTCAATATTACACATTAAACATCACTGATCCATTTCTGGGACCTGTTTCCTATCGGTTCATATTAATTTCCTTGCAGATTTAAGCTCCTCAACTATAAAAACTGTCTTTCCAACTTGATTCTTTGGTAATAAGTATTACTGCAGACCATGTCTGATTATCATGTATGATTTCAAAACTTACTCATACTATACTTTGAAAAGGAAAGGATGGCCAGAGAGGAGAACAAAAAGAGAGTAGAAAGGGAGAGTTAATGTGCACATGAGGATTTAAGCATCAAGAGATGCTACTCAATTCTCAAGTTTCTCCTGTTGAGAGATGGTTGATTTGATACAAAACTAGAAGTCAATGCAATGTAATATTTTGTCCTCTATCTACGCATAAGCTTATCAAAGCAGTACATCTCTTTAGTACAAATTTCATAACACACAACTCTATTTCACAGAAATTCTCTAAGAACTGGTGAAGAATACAATATAACGACCTATGTACATACCTGGGTATTCATCAAAGCCTTTAGACACTGTATAACTTTATGCTGATTCTTCTTTACAATTTTTTCTTGTCTGCATTGGCATAAAAAATATCAGTATTGGAATTATAATTGGACACAGAAATGTAGCTTAATTGAAAATAAAAATGAACAATATACTTACATTTTGCCAGTAATCAGTCTTTCCAAAATGTCCAGTAATAATCCAAGCCCCTCATGTCCAAAGCTTTGCACCCAACTGATAAACAGAAATAAGAGGCAGTTACACATGGTCAGTATTCTAGTTTGGAATATCACAATAACGCTATATAGTCACAAATATTTTACCCATGGTATGTTATAACACAGTCCAAGAATAACACCCGGTGCAAAATCAATCATGATTCATCATCATGTGAAAGGAGGAGTAGGGATGGAATCAAACAGCTTGTGAGAGCTGACTGCGCCCGTCACTTCCATTCTCTGTGTCCAGTGACATCATGTAGTAACTAAAATCTGCCATGTTGGAAGTCTTATACCACAGAAATCAGCAAATGCTACTAATGAGAGCATCTCCCCTGACCCAGAGAGCAGAAATCAGGCAAGACTTAAAGAGGGATCCCGCTTCAGGGATGCCTGGGTGGCTCAGTCAGTGAAGCATCTGCCTTCAGTTCAGGTCATGATCCTGGGGTCCTGGGATCTAGGCCCACATGGGGCTCCTTGCTCAGTGGGGAATCTGCTTCTCCCTCTGCCTACCACTCACCCTGCTTATACACTCTGACAAATAAAAATAAAATCCTAAAAAAAATTTTTAATTAAAAAAGAGAAAGAGGTAAGACTCAGATCTACATAAAGATTGCTAAAAAAAATTTCAAGATATCAAAAGGGAGGTCTTAGGAAAATTTCTCAAACCACTGACATGCATTCTACAAATGTTAATTTCCCAAGTTTCAAAGTTCAATTGTTTTGTTTTGTTTTTTTAAGAACTTCATGGTTATTTTTAAATGAATATATTCATCTTGACCAAGCCACCTCTTTTCATAAACCAACTGGTATAATCACAATACTGTAATATAAGGAAGACATCACCACCAAAAGTCAACAGTTCACCTTGATTATAGAAAAACTACCTTAATGGATATTAAAATACGTTTCCAGCAGTGATTTAAAAAGTCCTGAACAATAAAAAATATATTCTATCTCCAAAAAAGAGGAAGGAAGGAAAAGATAGGATATATAACCTTTTATTTCTTTGTATATAAGTTTCCATGTATGATTTTGTGTGTAACCCTTGAAAAATGGAACTATAAGGGCAAAATTTCATCCAATAATTAAAAGCAGTTCTTAAACATGAAGAACATGTTTAAGTCGCATACCCATATATATCATTTTCTTGACATGATAGAACATTTGCATGACAACAATAAAAATGAAACACATTTTTAAATGTAAAAAAATTATTTAAAATAATTCATCTTCATTTATACACTTATAAATGTATAAGTGTACTTACTTAACTATCTTACTTAACTATCAGTGTTCCGAATCTGATTCTCCCCACCACCTAACTAAATCAGGAATTTACTTAAGCAATAAACATACTGATTCCTATAGAGGAAAAGCCTAAAGATCACTATTACAGTGAAGGTGAGAATAACAACTTAAGTCAGTGTTTTGAAACCGGGGTGCTACTTCAAAAGTGATGAGTTTACTCTCCGCTGTCAACAACACACAGGTTACCTGAAGGCATTTCAAATCCCACTTTCATGTTTCATGGAAACACCTACAGCAACTGCTTAACTGTTTACCTTGTTGACATCCTACTCTGTATTTTTTATTTCAAATGAAGCAGAAAAGCTTGAAATCAAACACATAAAGAGTAATTGAGAGGGTCACCTGGGTGGCTCAGTTGGTTAAGTATCTAGCTTTTGATTTCAGCTCAGATCACGATTTCAGGGTCATGAGATCAAGCCCTGTGTCAGGCTCTACGTGGAGCCTGTTTGAAATACTTTTTTCCTCTCCCTCTCCCCCTTCCTCTGCTCTCTCTAAATGGACAAATAAGATCTTTAAAAAAAAAAAAAAAAAAAAAAAGGAAGTAACTTGATAGTGTTACTTGGGCTGACACTGAGACACAAGGACAGATTCTGTTCATCAGGCCCTCTTGTGTTACTAAACCCACAGCAGGACATCAGTATTTTGTTTGAAGTGAATTCTTAACAATCTCTATATACCAAGTATATCCATAAAGATATTCTAAAGCTAATATGATTTAGGACTGTTCATACTACCATATCCTTCAATCATTGTGGAAAATAGAGTCACTATTCCTAAAACTGCCTTATACCAAAAAAATTTTTAATTATGTTAATATAACAAGACTTTGTTTCATTTAACATGCTTATGATGGAGCCCATTATAAAATTTAGGAAGCCTATCAAACCAAATAAATCAAGTTAATTCTTGTGGTCTGAGTAGTTAATAGAACATATCCTTTTTTTTTTTTTAATCACACTGAATATAACAATTATAACCAGAATATGGGACCCACAGAAGTTCTCAAATCAGTTATGTCTGGACCCACCAAATAACTCTTCCGCACTACAGACGGAGTCATTAAAATAAAACTTACATCCACTCAAACATATTACATATAAACTAATTCTCTATAAAATAAACTTGATAAATTGAATGTAAAGAGGCCTTATACCAAATTACTTTGTACTACCATCTTTAACTCATGGCAGGAATCTCAATAAAATCAGAGAGAAGGGTAACAACCTAATGAAAGTCAGACTATACATTTCATAGAACACCAAAAACAAGCAATTGAAGACAGGGCACAAGGGAGGGAACAAAGATGCTTGATAACAAAGAAACACTATATTTAAATGTAAAAAGCTGGTAAAAGTACTTATTGAAAAGTAATATTAAAACACAAATGAGAAATGCATAATAAGGCTCCCTGTTTTCTTAAAAATTTGCCAGGCCAGGGTAGAGTTGTACGAACAAGTTGTCACTCACAAACTGTTTCTCAAAACCTCAACCCCCACCCTTACTATTTTCAGCAATATTACTTTTAAAATGAGGGACCAATATTACTTCTTATCTTTTCTGGAAAAGCTGCTCAAGATAAAAAGGGATATTGAGTAGGTAGGTCTGCAGTACTGACAGAGGTTCATTGAAATCCATAGCTTCTTACAAAAGTAAAAAATTTCTCATCATCAATGTAAGAAGCAACCTGGAGAAAAAATTATCAACTGATGTATAAATGATCAATCTTCAGAAAACAAAATCTGTTCTGTTTCTCCTGTGCCTGTCAGCACAGTACCGTCGGGCATTATGTGGTTTAGCTACAAACTGCATTCATGGACGAACGAGCACTGTGCAAATGTTGCTTCTTCATGAATAGAAATGACACAGAGATTAGTATGTCATTTGTATTGGGAAAAAATTGCTTTAAAACAGCAAAAAGAAATGTGCTAAGTACTAATTTAACACAAAATCTACCTCTTAAAATTCTATAACAGGAAATATCAAACTCTTCTCTTTTAATTGCTTCAAAAAAAAAAAAAAAACCTTCTAAGTATATTGCCATTTAGCACTTTCCTAGCAGGGGGCTCAACCAAGGAGCAAAGAAGAGGTGAAGAGGTAACAGAAGGGGAGAAAAAAGAAGGAGAGCAGGTCTCTAGGATTAAATGTTCAAGCCATCTTTAAATAAATGTTCAAAGCAGCTTAGCCTTTGAAATTCACTTATTCCTTCCTCAGGATGAAATCAAAGGTATGCAAAGTGGTTTCCTATGTATTGTTGGCTTTATGAAGCAAATACAGTCACCTCATTGAGCTGGAGAAGCAATCATCAGGTCTCAGATTTACTCCCTGGCCAAAGACACACTACCCCTGCAGGTTTCCCACAGGCTACAGTGAATTACCCCTCTCCTCCCAAATGCTCTCCGAGGAAGAGAAAGACAAAGGCATTAGAGATAGAGCTGAAATAAACCCACCACATCCTAAGGGCAACCTGACCAGTTACATACACCAGGAGGGTAAAGGCCATTTCTAATTGGTCTTTAAATTCCCCCGCACCTGGAACAGACTAAGCACTCAGTAAGTTTTAAAATTGAATCTCCTTCCATTTCTCTATTTCAGGTAAAGAACACACAGAGAGAGGTTAAGGTCACTTAGAAATAGCATCCAGGTCTGCTAGTGCCCGGGCTCATAGCCTTACTTTATAGATGTAAAAAAAGGTACAAAGCGGTGACGCCTCCCCTGCGTTTTCATTGAGCCTGTCTCAACCTTCATGCCGAAAACATTAGTTCTGATTTCGGAACAGGTACTTATCCGTACTGAACCAAGGATGATGAATCTAGAGTCCTTGTCCTTATCATACTTTAGGACTTGATTGACTGCCGCTCAAAGGGGGATGTTCATTACCACTGAAACAAATGTTCGTTAACAAAGCCACTCAGCCTTCTGGAAGGGCTCATTGTGTGCCCAAGACTGCAGTAGGTATGACAAATACAAAACTGAATAAAACATGTTCTCCGTCCTTGAAAGGATCACAGACTAGTGGTTGAAACAAATGTTGAGCTACATTATGTAATAAGTGTTATAATCATGACGCTAAGGAAACAGAAGAAGGATCTAATTCTCCCAGGAACAAATGCGCTGAGGTCTGGCCTGAGTCTTGAAGTCAAAGAAAGAGCAGCTTCTGAGGCAGAGGGAGAATACATACAAACATATTAAATATGAAAGATGTGCCTGTGCTGACTACCAGAGGTGGTTGTATCTGATAAAACCCAAAAGGTAGGAAAGAACTTCTGGAAAAAACTCTATACAACGTCATGGGCAATGAGAAACCATTAGGCCTATGTGGTAGGCAGAGTAATTGTATCCCTACCCCCAGAAAGATGCCCATGGCCTAACACCAGAAGCTGTGGTTATCTGATATAACAAAAGAGGAAATAAAAAAGGAAACTGAGGTGACTACAGAGTATTTTTAAAATAGAGAGATTATCCTAAATTATCCAGGTGAATCCAATCTAATTACCTTGTTCAATGAAGTTGAAAGCATTTCCCAGAGGGATCAAAGATAAAATGGCAGAAAGAAGAGAGATGTAAAAGCATCAGAAGGACTCTGCCTTTATAGGTCTAAAGACTGAGGAAGGGGAATAGGAGACAAGAAATTGGAGGAGGGGCGCTTTAGAGCTGAGACAACCCTCACATGACAGCCAGGGATGTCAGTCTCACAACCACAAGAAATTGAATTTTGCCAATAACCCAAACAATCAAAAAAACATCAAGAACACAAGATCTCTCCCCATTTATTCAGAAATTCAATTCTCTTCATTTTGATTTTGTGGTTTACACCATAAGTTCTCTACATGATTTGTTAGATATATACCAGTTTTGTTCTCTCTATAGTTTTTTTTTTTCTCCCCCAGGACGGGAGTGGTGTTAGAGGAAAACACTAGTAAATGGGGTTTTACAAAAGTTCATTGCTAGTAAAAGAAATATATTTACCACACTGTTGTACAAGAAATCTGAAACATTTGCATCTTGCAAAATACATTGATTTTTATCTTAAATCTGCACTATTACGGAACTTACTGATTAGCTCTAGATTTTGGAGATACTTTTAACTTTTCTATGTAAACAACCATGCCATCTACAAATAGGGACAATTAATATCCCTTCTTTTTTACTTATATGTAAAGTAAATAAATAGTAAATTACTTATATATAAAGTAATATTTTTTGTTCGTTTCATTTGTGCTTCATTGCCTTGACTAGAAATTCCAGCCCTGTGTTGAACAAGAGTGGCAAGAGCAAACCATCCTTGCCTTGTTCCCAGCCTGAGGGGGAGAATTTTGAACCTCTCACATTTAATGTTAGCTTTAAAATTTTTGTAGATGCATGTTATCAAGTAGAGAAAGTATCCTCTGTGTTAGTTTCCTAGAGTAGCTATAACAAAGTACCACAAAGTAGAAAACTTAACAGAGAGGTTTATTCTCATAGTTCTGACTAGAAGCCCAAAGTCAAAAGGGCCAGGCCTCCTCTCTGATTATGGGTAGAACTTTCCTTGCCTCTTCTTAGCTTCTGGGAATAATGGCTAATCCAGGATTTCCATACCTCTCACCACATGACACTTTGTCTCTCTTCTTAAAAGGACACAAATTGGATTAAGAGCCTACTCTGTTCCTTTATCAACTCATCTTATTACAACTGTAATGACCCGATTTTCAAATAAGGTCATATTCTAAGGCATCAGGACTTAAAAATGTTTTTTCTGCAGGACACAACTCAATCTATAACATTTCTATTTTTCCCCAGTTTTTATCAGGAGTAAGTGTTCAGTTTTGTCAAAGCTTTGTCTGCATCTATTGATATATGATTTTTCTTCTTTAGCCTTGTTGATTAAGTGCATCATGATGAAGATTTTCATGCCCACATTCATGATAGACATGAGTTTATATCTGGGGTTTGGGGTTTTGTTTTATTACTGTCTTTATTTGGTTTTACTAACAGCACCAGCTTCATAAAATATATGGAGTTGTTACCTGCTCTTGTATTTTCCGGATGAGACTGTGTAGAATTGATATTAATCTTTCCTCAAATCTTTGGTAGAATTCTCCGGGGAAGTCATCTGTACTTTGAAGATCTTTTAGGGAGTCTTAAAATCATTATTTAATTTCCTTAATAGAGAACAATTCAAATTTTCTTTTCCCCATGGGGTATTGTAGTACTTTGCTTTTTGAAGAACAGTCTTTCAAGTTTTCCAATTTGTGTATAAAGTTTGTTGTCTGCCTTACTACTCTGGTGACACAGGGTCTGCAGTGATACTCGGTTTTATTGCTGACCCTAGTAATTTGTCTATTTTTTTCACCGATAAAGATTTAACAGTTTTATTAATCTTCTCAAAGAACTACATCCTTGTTTCATTGATTTCCTCTATTGTTACTCTGTTTGCAATTTAATTGATTTCTACTCTTTATTATTTCCTATTTATTTTTGGATGTTTTTATTTTGGGTTAAAATTTATTGACTTGAGCCCTTTTTCTTTTTCTCTACCTAACGTAGGTATTCAATGCCACAGATTTCCTTCCCAGTACTACTTTAGACATGTCGTAAATTCTGAAAGGTTGTATTTTCATTAACTTCAGTGTATTTTTTTTATTTGAGATTTTTTCTTTGACTCAAGGATTATATACAAATGTGTTACCTACTTTTCAAATGTTTGGATACCTTCCTGCTATCTTTCTGTTATTGATTTCTAGTTTGACCCTTTTGGGGGAAGAACACATTTGGAAGAACACATTTGACCCTTTTGGGGGAAGAACACATTTTTTTAAATTTGATGAGGTTTGCTTTGTGGCCCAAGATATGGTCTATGTTGGTATATGTTTTAAGAATACGTACTCTGCTGTTAGATGAAATAGTCTATAAATACGCATTATGTTCTTTTACTTGATAGTAATGTTAAGTTCTTATTGGTGATTTTCCAACAAGGTGTTCTACTGATTGTGAACCAAATTGTGAAGTCTCCAAATCTATTTGTGAATATATCTATTCCTTTCAATTCTAGTATTTTTGCTTCATATACTGTGCACATCTGAGGTTTGAAGTATACACTTAGGATGGGTCTTTTGATGGACTGACTCAGAAAAATACATCATTTTCTTTACTCTGAGGTCAACACTATAGAATATTAAAATAGCCATGAGCTTCTTTTAATGTTTGCATAATATGTTTTACTATCTATTCACTTCCGTCTGTCTATATCACTATATTTGAAGTGAATTTCTGATAGAAAGCATATAATCAGGTGATGTTTCTTCATCTACTCTGCCAATCTCCTTTAATTGGCATAACCATTTACACTTCATGTAATTATTGACATGTTAAAGTTTCACTCTAGTATTTTTTTTTTTGGATACTCTTCATTCTATTTGTTCATTTTCTTTTCCGTCTTCTTGCGGTTTACTAAAACATGTTTTAGAATGCCATTTTTTTAATTTTTTATTTATTACGTTTTTTTATTTATAGCTCATACAGCTTTTCTAGAGGTCAATCTGCGTACATCATAATATATAAAAGTTTACTGACATCATGCTGTAAAAGTATTCTTCAGGAATACTTTTACTGCCATCATCATTTTACAAGCTTGAGTGAACTGTACAAACTTTCTCTCCTGTTACGAATGAAACAGTGTCCTTCAAAATTCACATGTTAAAACCCAAACCCACAATGTGACTGTATTTGGAGATAAGGCCTTTACAGAGATAATTAAGGTTAAATGAGATTGTAAGGACAGGGCCCTAATCCAGTAGGACTAATGTCCTTGTAAGAGGAAGAGACACCAGGACTGCACACCCACAGAGCAAAGGCCATGTGGAGACACTATGAGACAGCAGCCATCTACAAGCCAAAGAGAGAGGCCAAATAAGAAACCAACCCTGCTGGCACTTTACCATGGCCTTAAGGCTTTCGGCCTCCAGAACTGTGAGAAAATAAGTTTCTGTTTAAGCCACCCAGTCTGTAGCATTTTTGTTATGGCTGCCCAAGCTAACACACCTCCCTTTATGCATCTTTACCCTCCCCATTTAGAGTATCGTTGTTTTACATATTTCTTCTACATAGATTTAGAACCATATGAGATATAATTTTTGCTTCTAGCACACTTAACTTATAAAATTCAAGAAAAATGTACTTGTGCTTATTTTTACTAACACTGCACACTTTTTCTTCCCAATATTTCAAGAATGCCCTCTTTTATTGTTTCCTTCATTTAGAAAATGTTCTTTAGCCATTCTTTTAGGGTGAATTTTCTGGCCACAAACTCCCTTTGTTTTCCTTCATCTGAGTATGTCTAGATTTCCCCTTCATTCCTGAAGAATACTTTTACAGCATTTAGGATTCTGAGTTGACTGTTCCTTGCTTTCTTTATTTAAAAACTGCTTTACCACATGCTTTCGGCCTCCATAGTTTCTGATGAGAAATCCAGTATCATTCCAGGTTCTCCCTGTAACTAAAGCAGCATCCCTTGTTACTCTCAAGATTTCTTTGTTTTCAGAAGTTTGACTAGGATGTGTCTCAATAGGATTTCTTTGGGTTCATCCCATTAATGATTCATTCAGTTTCCTGAATCTGTAGGTTTTTATCTTTTGCCAAATATAGAAAACATTTAGCCATTATTTCCTCATATAATTTTTTATCCTGACTTTTCTCTCAAAACCTGGGATTTAGATAAGAAACTGTTAAATCTTTGATTATAGCACCACAAGTCACTGAGGCTCTGTTTTTTTAATTTTCTCTCTGTTCAGACTGGGTAATTTCTATTATTCTATACTGCAGTTCACCAATTCTTTCCTCTCATCCCTACATTTTGTTGTTGTATTCTTCCAGTAAGTTTTTCATTTCAGTTACTGTATTTCTCAATTCTAAAACTGTTATTTGAGATTTAAAAAAGAATAAAGTTTCTTCTACATATTTGTTGAGACTATTCTTTTTCTCCTAGCATATTCATAATTGTTCATTAAAACACCTTTATGATGGCTCCTTTAAGCATCCTTATCAGAATATGCAAATAAATCAGGGTACCTGGGCGGCTCAGTCAATTAAGTATCCAACTCTTGATTTCAGTTCAGATCATGATTTCAGGGTTGTGAGATAAAGCCCTGCACTGGACTCCCTGCTCAGCCGACAGTCTGCTTGCCCCTCTTCTTCTGCTCCTCCTCCTACTCACTATCTCTAAAGTAAATAAATACAGTCTTTTAAAAGAATATTCAAACATCTCTGTCAACTCCATATTGGCATCTAATAATAATGGCATCCATTATTAATGGATGGATATGGAGTTGGCATTCAGCTTGTGATCTTCCTTTTTAGTAAGCCAAGTGTTTATACTGAAACCTGGACACTTAGATTATTATGTTATGATACCCCATTTTTTACTTCAATCTCTTATTTTTTTGGCTTGCATCCTATGATACTTCTCCAGTGGATGAAGGATAGGTATCACCTCAACGCTGCCAAGTGAAAACAGAGGTCCACTATCTCTAACTGGCCTCCATTGACATTTTAGGAAGAGGTTTCTTTCTTCCTTTTTTTTTTTTAAGACTTTATTTATTTATAAGAGAGAAAGAAAGCCCAAGCTGACGGAGCAGCAGAGGGAGAGGGAGAAGCAGATGCCCAACTGAGCAAAGAGCCTAATACAGAGCTTGATCCCAGGACCCTGGGATCATGACCTGAGTGGAAGGCAGAAAGAAAATTAACAGAGCCACCCAGATGCCTGGAAGAGATTTCTTGTTATTGCTGGACATGACTGGGAGTCAGCTCCCCACCTGGCCATCATACCTGTCCATCGTACCTCCCTGGCAGGGAGAAGTAAGACTGCTTCTTTATGCTCAAGTAACCTCCACTGGAACCAATGGGAGGTGAGGTTTGTTTCCAAATCTATTTTTGCCAGTGGTATTAATTACCTAATTAGATAGTCTAATTAAAATTACATAAACAGACAAATCACTGTAAAAATAGCTATTTCTATGAAAACTAAGCCTAAGGCTTTGAGAAATATGTATATTTTTTCAGTGACATTTTAAAAAGTGCCATAGAAGTAGATGTGGACACAAGTGTGTAATACTAAGAGACAAGTGTGTAATACTAAGAGACATCAGCAAAATGACTTTTTAAGAAGTCTGTACTCTATACTTTGTAAGACTCTCTACATTTCTCTTCTACCTTTAAGTACCAATAAGAAGAAAATAATGCATTGTGGATGTGTTTATATAATCAACCTATAATCAACCTGTGTCCACTCTAAGAAGTAGAATAGGTAAAGTCTGGCCTCCACATCTATTTCTACTAAGAAATAGAGTAGACACTACCTTGACCTGCACACCAAAGTCTAGAAGGAAAAAAAATGGATTCTTAATCTTTTGAATTCAAAGGATGTTTAGGATATATGTGAATCATTTATCATTCCCTGCTTTAGCTCATTTTTCCAAAAACCAATAGCATTAAACAAAAGGACGTCCTCCGTAGACACATACACACTTCCACCCAAGAAGTTACAGTGCCTAAGTAGGTGGTATTGTACTTTTTTTTTTGCTTTTATGTATTATCTACTTTCCTATAATGAACTCTTTTCATAAGAAAAATAATTTTTAAAAAAGAGGAAAAAAATAATTTTTAATTATCCCAAAGAATAATCTTACATAAACGCTTAGGGAAACACAAAGTTATTTTGTTAAAAATCAATATAAGAAACATCCTGAAGCGGGAAAAAAATATCACTGGTCATATGTGACAAAGTAACAAATTTTATACCTTAACCTTAGAAGGTCAGCTTTAATACTATGTAATATCCAAATCCAATTTACATTCCTCTGTCAGAGTAATATATCACCAATGCTGAATATAATTATAGCTTATTCTACCTTTCATTTTCACCTACTCTAAGCAAGGTGACTAAATATTTAAAATGAACGGGGTGGGGAGGGGGTACAAAGCAATTAACATGCCCTGTAGGGCAAAACAAACATATACCCACATCTCAACCAACGGCCCATCCACAAAGATTACACTAAATTATACAGCCAAACAGGGATTTCGGAAAATCAGCAACTAAATAACATTCTGATTTAAAAATCTACCAAACTTCAAAATACAATCATTCATATGTATATTTTCTGGGAATTGACTTTTAAAGGAATTATGTACTTTAAACCAGTCACTTATTCTCACTTCTGATATTAGATGAAACAGTAGAATAACAAACTAACAAGTTTATTCTCCTGGTTACTTTTTAACTCTAATATATTGGAAGGTATAAAATGTCTAAAGTGTTCAAAATAAAATGGAAAAAAAAAAAAAAACAGAAGAACTGCAGTGATGAAAAACAAATGACCAATATAAGAAACATTAGCTCTTGATCTTCAGATGAAAAAAGTAAGAGAATTATGGAGGTAAAATAACATATCCTAGCATGTGCTCTGCTCAAAACTTCAGTCCACTACTAAAAGAAACATTGTAGAAAAAGCAATCATTGGGAATGTATGAAATATGAGTAAGGAGGTTTCTTAGTATCAAATCAAAAAATCATTACTTCAGGAAAGCATTAATGAATTATTCATTTTAAATTGACTAATTTGACCACAAATGTATGGGGAAGAAGAAATCATTACATTGCAGGTCTTCCATCATCTGTTTTTCCCCCTAAGTACTTGCTGCCCAACACTTGTCCCATAAACTTCATTATTAAGTCTATCATCTGCTCCTGATTCTATCAAGTTCATTGCTACGTTCACTCAGCTGCAAATGAAACTATTTCATCTTTCAAGAGCGAATTCAAGTGTCCTTCTTCTTTGAACTCCCATTAATTTAAGTTTCTCCATTCGCTTACTGGGTTTTACCCACCTGGCCCAGATATCCCTCTAGTTAATGCACATTTGTCTTTCTTTTATAGGAAAATGTCTCAATTTCATCACAAGAATTGTCAGGAGTTCTTCACCGTCCATTTATTCCATCTCACTTAATCTGGCTTCTGCCACCCAGACTCCACAAAATTACTTTTCTCAAAGGTCACCACCATCCTCCTCTTGCCAATTCTGACAGTAATATCTTGCACCAGGTCTCAGGAACATTCTGGGTGGTTTATCACTTTCCCTACTGAAACACTCTCCTTCTCTTACGCTCAGGAAATCAGTCTTTTGGGGTTCTCTCCTCCAAATGACCACTCCTTCCTCTGTTTTCCTGGTTCCTCTTGCCTTTCTAGACCATGGATAAATTGCTGGAGATCCCCAGGACTTGTTCTGGGCCTCCTTCTATATCTTTACATACACACACACACACACACACACACACACACACACCCCTCCCTGTCCTACCTGAATTCTCAACAATTCTCAGGGCTTTATGTGCAGTCTACATATAAACAATAGGTAAGTATTTGTACATTCTCCACTGAGCTCTAGACCCCATTATCTAGCTGCTTGATATCTCAAACTATGAAACTGAAACACATCAAACTTTACATGGTAAAACAGGTATTTTGATTTTTTCCAAAATGCAGGAAACTAGTAACAAAACCATCTTCCCCTATCCGAGTTAATGGCATTACTATCCACTTATGCTCAGGTGACACAATCTAAGTGTCATTCTTGATTCCTCCTTCTCATTCACACCACACATCCAATCTGTCAACATGCCCTACAGTTCCTACCTTCAATTTGTCTGCAAAACCCACCCAACTCCTTGCCCCACCACTACTGCAATCCTCATCCAAGCCATGCTCATCCCTCCTGTGATGATGCCATAGTCTCCTTTCTGATCTCCCTGTCCACTCTTTCCTCCCTTTAATCCATTCTCCCCATAGCAGTTCCTTTTAACAAGTACATTTAGAAATAGGTCATTTCCTGTGTAAAACTCATGAACAGCCTCACACTTATTTAAACTGAAAATCTTATCTCTCTCCCAAATCACCTTAAGACTTCTCATGACCTGGACACTGCCCAACTCTCTGATGGCTCCATGGCCTCTGGGACTCCACTTCCCTCTCTCCACCCTCCTGCCTCACTGCTTCCCCACTTCAGGGTCTCTGCTGCTCAGGGGGTAGTCCAGGCCCTGCAACCAAAGCCTGAGCTCCTCTTAGCTAATTCCTTGTCTTCTTAAGCTCTTAAGTTTTACCACCTCAAAGACATTCTCTGACCAGTTTGCATCTAAAAGTCCTCTATCCATTACTCTCAGTCGCTTATTTTAACTAAAGATGTATCTTCTACTTATTACATGTTTTCTAGATCTCTCCCCCATATGCCTCATTACTGTGATACTTAGCACAGCACCTGAGAATTCTTGCGGCATAAGTAGATTAACAAATACATCCTCTGCTACTTTGCTGCATTTTATCCAAAACACAAAGATTTAATTAGGTGAGAGCTGGTGATATCACTTGCTCTATGATGTGTTAGACATTTCTCTCCAAATGGAATCTCAGTAATTTGAAGACAGGGAGAAGCTCTTGTACCTCTACTAGTTTTCCAACAGAGAAGTGTGTAAGGCACTCAAAATACTTGATGCCCTGTTCTGAAAAATGAGCAGTATATCACCTCATGCATTTTATTTCATGCTTTAATTTCTCTGTTCTCTTTTCTATTCAACTCCATTTAACCAACACCCTAATCTAAAGTTCCATATTACAGTTCCACAACAACATAGTACTACGCGCGCCACCTCAGAAATCCACAGCATGGTATAGAGAGCCCCCATACTTAGAGAGATTCAAGAATGCAAAGGCTCAAAACAAGCGCACCAAGAATATCACATGAGTTTCTCATCTATAAAACTATCGTCCAAAAGGGAAGCCCCCAGTGACATGTGGATTTAAGTATAAATTCCATTCCTAAGTCATATTAAGCACCATTCAAGTGCTGACTGGTCACATGATTTGAGTACTGAAAGCACAAAGAACATTTCCTGGACAAAGTTCTATTGGACTTCTGCTCAAATGATCTTACTTTCTCTAGCTCCACATAGGCACTCAAAGTGACCTCAGTAGGTCTAACCCTCATGTGTTTAACTTTTATGATTTTCAACATATGAAAGATGTTTAACATATGAAAACTACACCTATTTCTTTCTCATATATATTGATTACCCCATAACAAAAGACCTAGCAATCCATGACCAATATGGATGATAAAGTTGAATTTTATTTCACAAGATTTTCTGAATCACAAAAATTAAAACTTCCTTCTAATGCCAAAATTATTTCACCTACCTCTGTATTAAGGTCTTATATGTACAGTTGATCCTTGAACAACGTGGCTGTGTTAGGGGTGCTAATTCCCCCAGTACAATGGAAAATCTATGTATAAACTTTTGACTCCCCCAAATTTTAGCTACTAATAACCTACTGTTGACCAGAAGTCTTACCTATAACATAACCAGTCAATTAACATATATTATATATGTGTTATATACTGTATTCTTACAATAAAGAAAGCTATAGAAAATGTTGGGAAATTCTAAGAGAAAATAGCTGTGTATAAATGGACACACACAATTCAAACCTGTGTTGCTCAAAGGTCAACTGCCGTTAAGTACTTTTTTATGTATAGAGACAACAGGGACTACCAAGACAAAAACTGAATTTTTAATTTTTTACTTAGCTCACAAAGCAATACTTTTTTTTTTTTTAAAGAAGGCCCAGCATGTGGCCCAACACAGGGCTTGAACTCAGGACCCTGAGATCAAGATCAGGGCCGAGATCAAGGGTCAGATGCTTAACCAAATGAACCACCTGGGTACCCAACACCAAGCAATATTTTTAAAACATCAAAACAAGGCAGAAAAATGAGTATAAATAAAAAAACTATATAGATTCTTTGAATGTAGGATTCTAAATAACCAGGGTGTGTTAGGGTCTTTAGCTCAGTAATTTTTCCACTGAATGTATCTATCTTTGCAAGAAACCAAAGTATTCAGTAAGTGACATCACACTGATAACTTCTACAGGTTGAACATATAAGGCTTACATTCTCTGAGGACACAGACAATTATCACTGAAAAGTAAAGTTTCTTGAATTTCACCTCTATGGTCAGAAGTAACTATATAAGTTTCACACTCTATTCTTTTGTTGTCTTTTTAAACAGTAATCTAGTCTTTTTGAATAATTAGTTTTCAGTCACATACTCCTTCTTTTATGCGGAATATCAAACTACTGTATTTTAAAAGAGGTTTGAGACCCTATGTTAATTGTGACTGACTTTACATTTGAATAGAATTCTTCTCAAAAATTAACCTTAGCTATTCAAATGGCAATTTATATTTTATTTTAAATAGACTAGGAGATATTTATATTATAAAGTAGATTGGGAGGATTTTACAATTCTAGGACCTTTCAGGTCAAGTATAAATTGAGCTACACAGCTCTTAGTCACCATGTACAGAAAACATGTATTTCTCAGTTAAAAGCAATTACTATATTTTCAGTGTACTGAACTTTTACTGTTAACCTTGCATGCAAAGTCAAAGCTTTTCAGACACAGATAGAGTTAACTTTGAAACCGAATAATTATAACACATTTTAATATATCTACAAGCCAAAACCAAGCTGTAGTCTGAATGACAATAAGCAAAAGAGAAAGACTCCTACTTAGGTGGAACATTCAGTCTTCTGGAAGGTCTCTCAAAGAAATTACACCAGTTCTGGTAGAACTGTGAAAGCACTGGAATGTATTGGCATGCCCTTTAAAATATCAGGTTAGTACTCATTAGTAAACATTAATATTTTCTTTCAGGGCATTTTTCATTAATATTTCATTCTTCTAAAACACTTTGGAAAGGACTGCAAAATGACCTAAAATTAGAGGGCACTTCCAAAAAATATTTCTCTAATAAGCAATATTAAGGGTCATAAAAGTTATGGATCCTGAATGTTAATTTAGACATAAATAATACAAAGCACATCCTAAGATATATGGTACGGTCTCAAGAATAAAGAATATTAACAACTTACCTAAACTTTATGAATTTTTATTGGAAACAACCTAGAAAAACTACTTTGAAGAGATAAAAGTGTATCTCCCTCAGAAAATTCCTGTAAAATAAATATGCTTCCAACTAATATTTCTAACCTACCAAAGACGATGTTTCTATGATTTCTATGGAGTGCCATATTGCTGATTCCCTCATCCGGGCTACAGCCAGCCACACTGAAGTCTGTCATGGACCAGAGCTTTTGGACTGTCTGTCAGACACACCTCACCTCTCCATTTCTATCCCTTAATGGCTGGTATGAAGCCCATTCCCTTTGCCTTATCCTTTCAAGACAGCACTCTCCACTGAAGGGAGTCTCTCTGAGATCACTCATTTCTTCTTTCAGGACCCTTGATATAAATGCTCACTCATCCTTAGAGGTTTTAAAAATCCTTTAATCTTCCAGACTTCAATTCTTTTATATATTCCCATAGTTCCGAACTTAACTCTGGGGATAGAATCATCATGCAGTACTTAGGTGAAAGAAGAAAGCAGTTACACACAGGAACCAAAGTGTTTAAGCGGCAATGTCTAATAGAATATTTTTACAGTGATATAGATGGTTTATATAGGTGCTGTTCAATTTGTTAGCCACTAGCCACATGTGCCTCTTGAGCACTTGAAATGTTTTGGATCTCCACCCCCCCACCCCCCCACCCACACACACACACCTAATCAGTTTAAATGCCACAACCAACTAGCAGTTACCTTACTAAAACAACACAGGAAGGAAAACAGAACCATATGAATGACTTACCTCTCTGATATCACTAGTGAGAGGAAAGAAGACAGAAAAGGAAAGAAGGAAGAAATTTAAGAACGTAGATCATGAAGGAAAACCTTACTCTTGTCCACTTCAGAAATTATCACTATTAATATCACCATACATCTGTGCATTGTTAATTCTCAAACTTTTTTCTAAGGCTTTAAAAAAAAAAATGTATAGCTCATGTCTTACTTTAAAACTCTAAAACATATCAGGGGAATAAAAATCAGCTGGAGCGTTATCATTACTGAGAACATTTACTATTCTCTTCCTCTCATTTCTACAAAGGCAAAGGCCTTCTACTATGTTCCCCAGAAGAGAACATCAGGATTACTTCCAGTCACTTCCTCCAGCTCATTATGGGAAGATTTCCCCCCCTCCCCACCACTACCCAGAAGGACTGATTCCTACAACTGGTGAAAGTGGGGAAGGGATCCTGACTGTGAGCTACAGTCGTCTGCTCTTTCCACTCATGACAACGTGGGCAAGTTTGATTTGATGAGATTAACTACACTTCACCTTCAGAAGTCCCAGTTGTGCTCTGCAACTTAGTCTTTTATCGGTACAGAGGTTATTCCACACCTTACTTCTCTGTCTGCTTTAACATATTTGGAACTCAAGAGCAACAACCAGGTCTATCAGCACCTCCACCAAACCAGTCATATGCGTGTGTATGTGTGCAACAGGACAGCTGTTAGAGAAAATGAAATAAACAGTAGAAGGTTTTCTTTTTTTTTTTAATGGAATCAAGGGATGAGTCATAAATAGAAAAAGAAGATCTTTGTGAGGCGAAACAAAAGTGAGATACTGAAAAAGTACTGAAGGCAATGTAGGAGCTGAGCACGAGTTGCCTTCAAATCAAGACAGTTTCAGGAAATTCAGCTAATTCAGGAAATTCAGAGCAAGATAGTCCTTTGTATTCTTAGAAAGTTTATGACCAGACTCAAGTCCTGTAGCATATTATAAGAACACTTATTTATAGCTCCTAGTATTAAGACAAAGAACCTAAATATCCAACAAAACTAAAAACTGGAAGAAACGAGAATTCAACATTTACTGTGTCGCGCTAAGTAATGTACAGATGCTTGACCCCTGTCCTCGCTTCCCCTCAACCCCTTCTGCAGCTCTGTTCTAGCTTCAAAGGGGCTGACTCCGCAGTCTTCAGGTCCCATGGTTTGTGATCATCTGTTCCCTGCTAGGTTCGAGCAGTGGGAAGAAGGGAGAAACAAGGGTAAGGCTCTCTCTCTCTCTCTCTCTCTGCCCAGGAGGTTTCTCTGGCAACGGCTGCATCTTCCTCATGAATGCAGTTTCTGCCACTTGACACCAGCCCATTACCTTCCAGAACAGAGTTCTCTTTCTCTCCCTCTAGCACAGGAGGGGAGCACCTTCCTGCTGCCGCTAATCGTGGGCCTCACTGTTTCCTATTTGGTTCCTCTGTCTCTCCATCAGTTATTTAACCAATTTCTGGTGTTAACTTTAAAAGGAAAAAAAAAAAAAAAAAAAACCTTACAGCGTGCTCTCTGGTGTCTGTCTTCCTGTTAGGACTCTGACAGCATATACACTGTACACAGATACACACATGCATGTGCATAGTCTCATCCTATTTCCACTCCATCTCCTTTCTAGGAAAACATCTTTGGTAAGGCTGACAAAAGCCACAGAGACTCCTCTAGGATCATAAATGCAGTAAAATTAAGCTTTGAGAAGAGGTCCATCTTGGTAAGAAAAAGGTTTGACTTGTCCATGCTTTGGTTTGAGTGCTCTTTAGAACCTACAACCCCCTCTCTCCCACCTCAGCCTACACATCAACATTTAGATCCACAGATGAAGAGCAGGGGCTCTGTGGGGAGGGGAGAAAGATGAAGACCTGGAGGACTGGCAGTGACAATCAAGGAGGGACACTAGGTCTTCTTCACTCAAGGAACACCCTACCTTTCATATGCATTGTCCCTTCCCCCAACCCAGGGATGGGCAGAGGATGTAGGAAACCCAGTCTTTCTACCCATTTACTCCCTCCATGAATTTCTAGGATAATTTTGAGGAATATTACCACATTCCACAAACCTCTAACATCAATCCATGATTTTCAAAAAGAGAAACATCACTTCACCCAGATAAAGTGAGCAATGTCAAATATTCATTTACCACATTAATGAAGGAGCAGCAAGATGATGACCCTGATTCAGAAAGAACTAGAAAAATCAAAAAATTTAAGGTGACTTAATAGATAGAAGAATGCCAATTTAACTACAAGACTGATATCCTGCAAAGCAATAAAACTGCAACTTCAAGGGTTGATCGTAAAAATAAATAAATAAATAAAGTATGCAAGAGTAAGGTAAAGTAAAATGAGAATATTAATACATTAACATATGCACTTAAAAAATCTGGAGCAAAAACACACAAGAAACTTAACAGGATTTCACCTCTGACCAGCAGATCCAAAAATCAAATGACAGAAAGGAGGAGGCTTTTACTTTTCTTTTTATACCCTTCTGAGAAATTTGGATTTGGGGCACATAAATTTAATGCCTTTTCTCCTTGTATTAAAGTAGAAATCTAACAAATGTATTGATCTGAAGGGGTACCTGCACCCCAGTGTTTATAGCAGCAACGTCCATAATAGTCAAACTTTGAAAAAAGCCCGATGTCAATTAGCAGATGAGCAGATAAAGGAGATGTGGGGTGTGTGTGTGTGTGTGTAATGAAATAGTACTCAACCATCAAAAATGAAATTTTGTCATTTGCAATGACGTGGATGGAACTGGAGGGTATTACAGGAAGCGAAATAAACCAATCAGAGAAAGACAATTATCATAAGATCTTAAGATCTCATGGAAATGTGGAATTTAAGGAACAAAACAGAGGATCATAGTGGAGGAGGGGGGGAAAAAAAAAAAACAAGATAAAACCAGAGAGGGAGAAAAACCATAAGAGACTCTTAATTATAGGAAACAAACTAAGGGTTGCTGGAGGGGACGGGAGTGGGGGGATGGGGTAACTGGGGGATGGATATTAAGGAGGGCACATGGTGTAATGAGCACTGGGTGTTATAAACAGCTGATGAATCAATGAATTCTACCTCTGAAACTAATAACATACTATATGTTAACTGAATTTAAATTTAAAAACATAATAATTTTTTTAAAAGTAGAGGCAAATATTCACTTTCTGACAAAAAATTTACCCTCAAAAGACTTTCCCCAAGGGAACCTACTCATATACTTGAAGCAAGAGTAAAATCATCAGAGACAAAAGCACAAGACCTAAAAAGGAATGATTATATGCATGTATAAACATGTATACATATACACATACCTGTTGTTTAACTCAATAACAATGGCTAATCTGTGATATTAAAAGGAAAATATACAATTAAAATATCACATAAAACTAGCACGCAAATTAACTGAGGGTGATTGTGTTATTCTTAAGTTCAAAATAAGGGATACTGCTGATTTTTGTCCCTTTTGTGTACATGCATATTAAATTTCTTTTTGAGTATGCACAAGTTAACTTTCTTTTCTATGATCAGAAAGGCAATAGGTCTTCCAAATTAGAAAGTAAGGAAAAAGTGACATGAGAAATTAAAAATCTATCCAAAAGAATTTATGGATGAAGAGAAAGAATACAGAAAAGGAACAAAGAGCAGAACAGGGGGTGTGGAAAGGGAGACAAACATGGTAAAAGAAGTGTAAACTGAGTGAAAATTCAGAATGAAATATCAGATATAGGTTCCAATATATTTTTATAGTGGTTAAAAAGACAAAGACCATCAGAATTATTTTAAAAAGCATTTGCCTGATAAAGATTATCAGAATTGTTTAAAAAAGCATTTGCATGCAATTTACAATAGCTATGCCTAAAACATTAAAAAAAAATAATAATAAGGGTAAAGAACAGTACGAATTGTGATGATGAGAGCGGTTGCACACATCAACATATATAAATCTAAGAAACAGGGAAAAAGCCCCAGAAGAATGTATGGAAGATGCTGCTATTGACACGAAGTTCAAAAAGATAAAACACCAAATCATACATGGATGAATTAGACATCTATGGTGAAATGATAATGAAAAGAAAGAAAAGATAAGCCCTGAAATTAAAAACAGTGCTAACCACAGCACAGTGGAAGAAGGGGACATAAAGTTTAGCAGGGATGCATGGGAACCTCAAACTTACAAGCAGTATTTCTAGCTGACCCTCATTGGTAGGCAAGTGGGTACTTGTTTTACTCCAATGATGAAACCTTTTGTATATGTTTACCATTTTAAAAAATAAGATTTTTAATAAGTATTGGTAATTTCAAAATATTGGTCTTGACTTTTTTCTCCAGATCACATTGATACCAATGAGTACGTTCATCTCATTGTTTGCCACAAACTTAACTGTTTGTCTCCTCACATGTGTGGACCATGGCACAAAGTATGTCAATTCCAAAATTAAGTTCTTCCACCAGTTTTGTGTTTAAGCCCAGAAATGGAGAAAAATTAGATTCCAAACATGACACTGGTCAAGTGGAATAATGACACACAAAGTCTGCTCACTTGCTTGGCAGTAAACATTTTACTGCACATTTTTTTTTTAAAGATTTTATTTATTTATTTGACAGAGAGAGATCACAAGCAGGCAGAAAGGCAGGCAGAGAGAGAGGAGGAAGCAGGCTCCCTGCTGAGCAGAGAGCCCGATGCGGGGCTCGATCCCAGGACACTGAGCTCATGACCCAAGCTGAAGGCAGTGGCTTAACCCACTAAGCCACCCAGGCGCCCCAACTGCACATTTTTCTAAAGTGATTTTTTTGAGCTTAGTTATTCACTTCATCAGAACTAGTTCCAAAACCTCCTTAGAAATTTAAAAGATGTGGGGCGCCTGGGTGGCTCAGTGGGTTAAGCCGCTGCCTTCGGCTCAGGTCATGATCTCAGTGTCCTGGGATCGAGTCCCGCATCGGGCTCTCTGCTCAGCAGGGAGCCTGCTTCCCTCTCTCTCTCTCTCTCTCTCTCTGCCTGCCTCTCCATCTACTTGTGATTTCTCTCTGTCAAATAAATAAATAAAATCTTTAAAAAGAAAAAAAAAAAGAAAGAAATTTAAAAGATGTTAGCAAGAAAATAGGTCTTGTAAACTTCAAAACGCACAGGTTAACCATAAGTAAAGGAATATAAGTGCTCACTTTAGCAGCACATATACTTAAAAAACAAAACAAAACAAAACAAAAATGGAAAATAATGCCTAAGATCACAAAACATAGGACCTGATAGACTGGATTTTCAGAGACAGAAATCATGCCCTTGACAGCTACATCAAATTGAGAAAATGAAGATGTATTCTATAACTAATTTGCTATATACATAGATGACTATGGACTACAATGCTAGAAATCAATCATAATAATGTTAGTGTCTACTCTTTTATGTTTCCACCTCAAAGTGTTCGATAGCTCGAACATAATTGTTGCCTATGTCAGGATCCACTGAAAGTTATAATTGACAATTTGAAGTTGGTCTTTTCTTATATTCCAAAAGTAAAGCAACTATGTCTTTTAGTTTAAAACTGTCACCAAGTATATTGAATAATCAATAAAACTTCAAAACAGAAGAATTTTGTGATCTTCAAATCAACACTTCATTAATGGTGACAAATAACACAGTATTTAATGTGCTGGTTTTCATACAATTCACTGTCCGGATGGTCAAAAGCTGATGTGGCGCATAACTGGTAAGCGGTGTTGCAGAAGCAGATAAATGGCTCTAAAAGTATTGCATATCTGGGTGGGGGTAGGGTAGACGGAGATTTCCTTCTTGTTACTTGATTTTTTATTTAATAAAACCCAATCCCAAACCAGTGTTGCAGAATCATCATTCATCAGTTCACATATTTCCCTCTTAATTCTAGTCACAGACACTGAAGAATTTTAACGCTGATTTACTCGATACTACAGGTCTAACAATGATCTCAAAAAGTGACAAAAAGTCTTTTTCTCTTGAAACTGAGTCACACAGTATATATTAAAAAAATAAGAAAATACGAAAAACTGACTTAACGATAGCAGACATAAAACTAAGAGCCATGTCCAAAACTTTGAACATAGGCATAACTTCAACTTTTACACATCGAAATGAGTCATTCCTCAACCTGGAGAACCACACACAGAGATACTCTTGAGCCTCTTCTCTCTACATCATGTGCCACAATTTCAGGAAAACATCTCTAATGGTAAGATTTCTATCATTTCCAATTAAAGACTTTTATAGAAAACATGCACAGCCTGTGGACTGCTGATAATACATTCTAGAATTGGTCTTTCTTAGAAAAATAATACTATAATTTTTTTTAAAGTAAGATTCAAGTGAAAGAGACATAGCATTATTTTCCAGTAGTTTAAGGTGAAATCACATATAATTGTATCCACTGGAATACACATGAATTCATACATTAAAACCTCTCAGTTTTTCTTTTGCTACCATTTTCATCTAATCAAATTATGAAGGTAAAAGGAAGAGTATACTCTTTCTTTTTTTAAGATTTTATTGATTTATTTGACAGGGAGAAAGAGATCACAAGTAGGCAGAGAGGCAGGCAGAGAGAGAGTGGGAAGCAGGCTCCCCACTGAACAGAGAGCCAGATGTGGGGCTTGATCCCAGGACCCTGAGATCATGACCTGAGCCGAAGGCAGAGGCTTAACCCACTGAGCCACCCAGGCACCCCCCGAAGGGTCTACTTCTAATTAAATTGAAAAGCCATGCATAAATCCATTGCTCAATGGCTGCCAGATAAACTAAAACAATAGTGCATCTCCCAATCAACCCCAAAACACCCTCTTCCTACATTTAAACTCCTTAAGAACTGGGTCTAGATCTGCTTTGCTATTTACCCAAACCCTTCATCTTAGACAATGCTTGGTAAGTATCAGTTACTCAATAATTATTTTTTAAATTAATATATTAAAACAGGTACATATGAAACCAGAGCTCTTCATGTATGATTATACCTGTCAAAATCTCAATTCAGGTATGCCTGGGTGGCTCAGTCAGTTAAGCTGCTGCCTTCAGCCCAGGTCATGATTCCAGGGTCCTGGGATCGAGTCCCGCAACGGGCCCCTTGCTCCTTGCTCCTCCTTGCAGAGCCTGCTTCTCTCTCCACCTCTGCCTGCCACTCTGCTTGCTTGTGCTCTCTCTCTCTCTCTCTCTGACAAATAAATAAATAAAATCTTAAAACAAAAAATCTCAATTCAACCTAGTCTCTGACAACAGCCAAGGTGAAACTGAAGGAGACTAAAATTAAACTTCATGTTTCAATTGACAGGTCTTCCCTGAGGACTTATATGTGCTGTGCACAGTGTCTGGTAAAGAGAAATAAATAAGATATACGAAGTTCCTGGCCTCTTCCCCATCATGTTTCCATCTAAAGAAGAGTCTGGAAGTGAGAAAATATGGAAAAGCAAAAATACAGTTGAAATATACTGAACTATACTTTGTTCACTCTTCATACGCCTCAGTTAAACCTCACTCACTTTTATGTCTCAGCAGGTAGGGTCTTTTTGTTTTAAATAGTCATACTGCCAAGGATTTTTTTCATACTGTAGCCAAACTTCAGAAGTGTCCAGTAAAGTACTAATCAGAGAGGATATCAAAGAGATTCTATTATATATTACCTTCCACAGTCAGTCATTCTAGCCCTAAGAATGAATATGTATGTGTGTGTGTATGTGTATATATATATATATAAATATATCTGTTTTATATATATATATATGTATCTGTTTTATATATATAAAAGATTTTATATATATAAAACAGATACATTGTCATACAGAAACAACCATTCATTTATTACACAGAAGCAGCCAAAACTGATCTACCTTAGACCCTTACAGCTCTAAATCCTGGTTTTGTGACTGCTCAGACTTTTTTTTTTTTTAAACAATTTCTGCTTGAAGATTTTCAAAAGTATTCTGAGCTTAAAAGTCTAAAACCTGATTTACAGAGACACCTGTCTTAGTGTTGCCAGATCCAGGACACCTAATTAAACTTGGATTTCAGATAAACAACAAAAATTTTTAGTGTTAGTATGTTTGAAATTCAGAGTTTACTGGGCATCTTCTATTTTTACTTGCTAAATCTGGCAATATTAACCTATGTACTCCTATAAAGATATTATTTCCAATAAAGGAAAAGTTAATTAATGGTATTTCTATGTCAAACAAAATTTCAGCCAGTGAATATATAATACCCAAATTCAGAGTGAAACTCAGTTTCTTTTTTTTTTTTTTTTAAAGATTTTATTTATTTATTTGACAGACAGAGATCACAAGTAGGCAGAGAGGCAGGCAGAGAGAGAGAGAGAGAGAGAGGGAAGCAGGCTTCTTGCGGAGCAGAGAGCCCGATGCGGGGCTCGATCCCAGGACCCTGAGATCATGACCCGAGCCGAAGGCAGCAGCCCAAACCACTGAGCCACCCAGGCGCCCCTGAAACTCAGTTTCTAATCATGATTGTTCTCATTTAAAAAACACTATAAATTAAAAAAAAAATTAAGACTTATTTTAGGGAAGAGAGAGAGAGAGAGAGAACATGCACGTGAGTGGGGGGAGCAACAAAGGGAGAAGGAGAGAGAATATCTCAAGCAGACTAACCGCTAAGCGCGGAGCCCAATGTGAGGTTCGAGCTGACAACCCATGAGATCTTGACCTGAGCAGAAATCACGAGTCAATGCTTAACCCACTGAGCCAAGAAGGCACCCCACTTTTTTAAAAAAATTAAAAATAAATAAATAAAAGTTTTTGTTTTAAAGTTCATAGGCTATTTATCACTTGGTAATAAATACAAAAAGTCCTACTGACACTGTATTTCATCATCCATATAAACATTACCTATTCATTTTTTACCTTGAGACATCGTTGATATATATACCTCTTATTTACAGGTGCTATGAAGAAAGTATTAAATAAAAATAACAGATTAATGACATCTGTTTCATTTACTAGCATGCCCTGATGACGTCCAGACAGATGAATTACCTCACAGGATTACTAGTCAAAGACACGCGGAGGGACTCCAGGCACGTGACAAGTCTCTCATCTGCACACCCCATTTTCAGTTCATGGATGAATTCCTGAGGCGAGATCTGTCGCCGACTCTTAAGACTTCCCTGTAAATTAAAACAAATAAATAAATAAATCGATCTTCATTAAAGTAGTATCAATTACATTAATCCAGCCTTTCATATTAGCAGCCGCACACGGCTACCCTGAGCTGTCTTATTTTGAGGGAATGATTCCTTCTGCCCACAAATATAGAGCGTAATCCAAGATACTCACAGAAGATAAAAACACCAAAAGATCTGCAAATTTAAAGGACTTTTTCAAATCCCGAATGTCATGGAAAAGAGTGATAGTACTTACCACAAAAATATCTGAAAATATAGTCATCCATTTTAGGCCCAGGCAAAATAAAAAGCAAACATCAATACAGGAACCACCCTATTAAAATTAGTATTCTGAGCACCACCAAAAATGGTGGTAAGTTATTAACTGACTCAACTACCATCAGGTGCCCAGTTCTAAGCACAGTAAACACAGAGATTATCAAAACCTAAGTCTGGAAAGAGATATGCAAGCAAGTGAATAATACTTTTCAGTGCAGTCTAATTCCCATAATGGGGTACCAAGGCACTCAGAGCCATGAGGCAAAGCCCTAATTTGGTGGAGGGAAGCTTGAGTAACACAGAGAAGGAAATCAGTTAAGAAGACTAAGAATTAGGAACTCCTTCCAGACTAACACATGGCACATATGTAGGACCACAAAAAAAAAAGAAGCACTTACAACAGAATGAAGCTAGCGGCCAGATCATGGAGGGACAGAGCACCGCTCTCCAATTAGATTATCCAGGGTAGTATTGGAAGGCTAACCCTGGCAGATTGTAAGAGTTGGAGTTCACTCATCAGGCAATATTTAATACTTACTAAGTGCCAGACATTGTTCTAAGCATTACACAGAAAATAGTAAACAAGGGATAAAAATCCCTAGATGCATGGAGCTTTCTTCTCCATGGAGAAGAAACCCAGGCAGACAATAAAGGAAATAAGCAGTTAAAATAGTTGTTTTGTGGCTAGTAGAAAGTGCTCCAGAAAAACAAAAGCAGAGAAGAGGATTAAGGAGCCCAGGAGGTGGTTGGCAATTTCAAATGGTGTGCTCACAGAAAGACTCACAGAAAAATCTGAAGGCCTCAAACTTGAATATTAGAGTAAAGATATGACGGAGAGAGAAGTAAGCATACTGGTAACTGAAAAGCTGTGATGGAAGGGACTGTCACCTCACAGACCACCAAAGGAACTTTGACTTTTATTCTCAGATCAGTAGCATTAGAGGACCCGTTAAGAAGACACAAAGACAGTCCAGATGGAAAATGATGAGCATGATGAACAAACAGTCAAGTCCGGAATTGTATCTATGTCAATTACAGATTATACATCCAAGGGGAAGGAATTAATACATGTTCAAAAGTAGGTTAGTAGGGATGGCAGGAAATTAGATGCATTTTTTTTTATTTTTCTTTCTTATTACTAATTTGCCATAATATTGTCCAAGGAAACTTTCCCAATAATGCAAAACAAATTGGCATGGGAAAGACTGATGGTTTTCATCAATAGCAATGTGGTAATTTACTAAAGAAAATTATAAGCAAATCTCAGAATAAAGAAAATAAAGTGGAAAGCGGAACTGAAATGTGAAAATAAGTACTTTTTAAAAATAAAATCAGTGATTACATTATGTATCATTAAAGAGAATATATTTAACTTGTCCTGACATAGTGTTTATCAGCATCTTTTCCTGCTTTAAATTATGTATTACGTGACCAACACAGAAAATCTGGAAAACAAAAAAGCAATAGGGAAAGCAAAAAAGCCCCAAAATGAATATTTGGTATTGAGGTGTTTTTTTTCCTCATATAAGAATATGTACATAATATCTCATATACATTCATAAATACCTGTACTTTACTTTCAAAAATATTATAGCACACACACTGTTCTGTAGACTACTTTTATTTTTAGTCATGTTTCATAAACACATCCTAGCATCTTCAATGAAATTTTTTTTCCTGCCTAGAGACTATTAACATACTTAATTACTTACCTAATTTAGACCAGTATCATTGGGCATGTAGGTTGCTTAGCACAATTTCTTGGTATCTTAATTTTTCAAGCTTCATGTGTATACTATCAGGCCAATATTTTTAATCCAAATGTATGCCAACAGAAGTTAAACCAGATGATCTTTTTGGAGTACTTGATAGTTGTAGTATTTGATTCAGTACTCTGAATTTATCATTGAAATAATGATGATGGAGGGGAGAGGGCTTTAAAACAAACCAAAACTGATGTGATCAACTTGGTTCCCTTCAATAATAAATGGGTAAGACCATCTCATCAATACTTTTCAAACGTAAGAATAAAAAGCAGTAAATGAATTTGAAAAAATGAAATAAGATAAAAAAAGCAGTCTCCTGCCCCACCACTTAACCCTATCTTTCAGAGACAATCAATTTCATTCCCTTAACTTTCTTCTGATAGCTACTTAATGTCTAAATCAGATGTTCACTCTGTTCTCTTTAAACTTGTAAGTTTTCAGTATTACCTTTGACTTCTATTATGAAAGGTAATGATTTAGTCATCTTAAAACATTAGAATTTGTACTCTTCCACCATCTGACTATAGTTAAAGGTAAATTCAGTCAAGCCAAAAGAGGTCAATTCCACGAAATGGAAGTTCTAGGAGATTCAGAGATTGTTGGATAACTGAACTTAATAATTCTTTAGTTTGTTTCATGATACAAAATAGAACATCATATACCCCCACTCATAAAATCTTCCAGCTACTATAATTCCCATGTTGGTTAAAACAACACTTTGGTTCCCCTAAAAGCAAGAACACAAGAAACATCTTGGCTCTTACCATTCCGGTTCAGTATTATACTGGAGATACTAGCTAGTGTGGTAAGGCAATGACAATAGACAGTTTAGAAAAGAAGTAATAAAACTGCCTATTTGCAAATGAAATCGTCTACATGAATTTAGCAAGATCACAGAATAAAAGCTCAAACTAATTTTATTTCTAAATACTACTCACATTGGGGAAATAAAATTTTACTATTTCTCATTTTTAGTAGCATCAAAAGAGCTCTCACAAAATACTCAGGAAAATTTCTAAAAAAAGAAGAGAAATACTTATATTCTAAGAAGTACAAAACATTGTGAGGAGGTATTAAAGGTAACCTAAATAAATGATGGTATGCCAGGTTCATGACATGTCAACAGAAGACTTGATATTTTAAAGACATTGTTGAGAAATGCATTTTCTGAAGAACAATCTATATATTCGATGCATTCACCATTGAAATATCAGTAAGTTTTGCAGAAACTAAAAAGCAGCTTCTAAAATTTATATGGAAATAAATAAACAAAATATATACAGAAATGCAGGAAACCTAAAATAGAATAATTTAGAAGAATAAAGTTGGGGGGATTTCCCCTGATTTCAAGACTTACTATAAAGCTACTGTAATCAAGCTAGAATGGTATCAATAGAACAGACTCCAGAAATACACTTGCTCCCACGTGGTCAATGACTTTCAACAACAGTGTTAATGAAATTCAATGGGGCAAGAGTCTCATCAACAAATAGTACTGGAAGAACTGGACATCCAAATGAGAGAAAGTGAACCTAGACCTTGGATCTAAATTTACAAGGTAAAATTTAATGTCTACAAGAAAACATAGATGACAATCTTCACTACCTTCAGGAAGGCAAAGATTTCTTAGGACAAATGGCATTAACTATAAAATTGATAAATTAGACTTCATCAAAATTTCAACCTTCCGCTTTGCAAACAACTCTTAAGATAGTTTCGGTAAGACCATGAAAAGTAAACCACAGACTAGGAGAAAATATCTGCAGTACAAACTAAGAAGTGTGCAGAATGAGACTTAACTCTACATAACAAGCTACGTTAGCCCATTATGGTTTGTTAGAGATGGCAGAAAACACGGGAGTCCTCGGTTAGAGACAAAGGACTTTATTATGCGTCTACTGGTTCTCCGATCCCCCACGTCCTACAGGGGCATCACAGGCCTCCCTGACGGATGCCTGCACATGGAGTGCATTGCATTATAGGATACTAAGCTTGGGGGACTCCCCAGTGTTTCACTGACTAATAACAAGTCTGCTCACTGTCTACAAGAAGACCTAACTACCTCTCAAGGCAGCTCACTGCAAACCCCACACTGAGAAATGGTTTGGGTAAGGAGCAGTTGGGCCTTGTCTTCTTGGGGTAACCAGAATAAATATACAGGGATACTCAGGGCCCATGGCAGACTGTCTCTCCCAACAATAAATGTATTGCATAAAAATTTGTATTCAGAACATTTAATGAAGTCCTACAACTCAGTACAAATAAAACAGCCCAATTAAAAAATGATCAAAAGACTTCCCCCAAAGAAGATATATGAATGGCCAGTAATGACATTAAATAATGTTCAAGATATTTGTCACCAGGGAAATTCAGTTTAAAACCAGAAGGTAAATTTAAAAAAGAAAAACAAAAAACAAAACAAAAAAAAACCCACAAACGGAATATGACTGCACACCCCCAAGAATGGGGAGGATATAAAGCACCTAAAACTCACCTACACTACCGAAGGAAATGTAAAATGGTATCGCCACTTTGAGCAAAAGTTTGGCTGTTCCCTTTAAATATATACAGAATAGTGGACTCATCAATTGCACAACTAGGTGGTTTTGTTTTTCTTTGTTTTTATTTATTTATTTATTTATTTATTTATTTATTTATTTGACAGAAAGAGAGAGAGATCAAAAGTAGGCAGAGAAATGGGGGCAGGGGTAGCAGGCTCCCTGCTAAGAAGAGAACCTGATGCAGGGCTGGTGTCTGGTCCCAGAGGTAGAGGACGGACAAACTGCAGCCTGAGTGCCAAATGTTTTTATAGGACACTAGAGTTAAGAGTATTTCTTACATTTTTAAAAGCTTATAAAAAGGAAGAACAGGAAGTCAAAACAGGGACACCAGTACAAGTAACTGAAATCCTGGGTGACTTACAAAGCCTGAAACGTTTACTGTCAAGCCATTTCATACAAAAATTTGCCGGTCCCTAATGAGTCTTACACACCATGTTGAGGGCTTTGGATTTTATTCTGAGTGGAGGAAAAGCTACTGGAAGATACCCAGCAGATAAATTTTAAGGTCTATTAAAATCAAACACTTCTGAAAGATTGTTCCAGCTACTGTGTGGCGACAGACTGTGAGTAGTAAAATGTGAAACAAGATGACCAATAAGAGGGCTAGCATACTGTCTAGTCAAGAGTTGACAGCAGCCTGGTATAAGGAGCCAGTGACAGAAGGCATGAGATCGGCGCAAGATGAAGTTAGATCAGACAAGACTAGCTGAGAGTCTGGAGGTGAGGTGTGAAAGAAGTTAAATTCAAAGATGATGCCAAAATTTTTTGGTCTTAACAACTGAGTGAGCAGTACTGCCATCCACTTGCTCATTGAGACCCTGTCAACAGTGGCATGAGTCGTAGATTGGGGATAAACCTTGTCAGAAGGTCAAAGGGAAAGCAAGAAGAATGAACAACTCCTCTGAGTAGATTTCCCATAAAGGAGAGCAAAGAATGGGGGCAGCAGCTGGAAGGGAACCTACAGTGCGATTTTTGTGGGGCGGGGAGGTTGGAACCACACTATGTTTGCATGCTGATGGGAATAACCAAGCAGGGGGAAAGCAACTGATAATGCATAAGGCAGGTACATATGGGGGCGCCTGGGTGGCACAGCGGGTTAAGCCTCTGCCTTTGGCTCAGGTCATGATCTCAGGGTCCTGGGATCAAGCCCCACATCGGGCTCTCTGCTCAGCAGGGAGTCTGCTTTCCTACTCCACACCCCGTTCTTTCTGCCTGCTTGTGATCTCTGTGAAATAAATAATTAAAACCTTAGAAAGAACGAAAGAAAGAAAGAAAGAAAAAAAAGCAAAGCAAAGCAAAAGCAAAAGTAGGTCGTATGCAGGACAAGAAACAAATAAACAAAAAACTAAAGCAGATGACACAGGATGTGACCTAGGATACAAGAGGAAGGGTTGATTTTACACCGTCACCAGTAAGGTCTAGCACTGTAAGAAGAGCCAAAGCAGAGATGAAGGGGAAAGATTCAGGCGGACTGTTAGACCTGGTGATCAGGAAATGAGGTGTGAAAGTTCTCTTCTGATTGCATCCACCTTCGTGGGGATAGAAAATAGCAATATAATCAGCTAAAAGTGAGGACGCAGAGTTGGAGATAGAAGAAAAGGTCTGAAATCTTTTTCAGAAAGTCACGAAGTGCACTGACAAGAGCCATGTGGTGGGGTTACAGGCTTACCTGTCGACTGCGGTCATTCAGAAAACACTAGTCAGTGTTGCTGCATCCTTCTTCCCAGATGCAGGCTATGCAGAGATGCAAAGGCAGAGGAAACAGGTAGTTGAGTTTAACCAAGGACAGGGTTTATATGGACCGAGAGGCAAACGAACAGATTATTACTCAAGGTAACAACAGAGTCAATAAAAAAAGAAGGGCATGGCTGTTAGGAGGCAATGGATACAAATAAATGGTAGAGTCAGTGGATCAGCCATTCTAAAAAGGTTATGGAATTCTTACAGTGGGAATAGTAAGTAAGCAGAAAAATAGAGAATGCTCAAGAAAGTTTGTAGACCCTATTTATAGGTGGTATCTTAACCCGAGGCACTGAGTGGTTGAGATTGGGTAGAAAAACAAAGACTGTTGGAACTGAGAAATTTGAGGAATGAGAGGATGGAAATGTTGGATGGATCCTCTAAGTGAATGAGGATAGCAGGACAGCAGTAGTAGCAGGAGGAAAAGCAAAGGCTTGGGAGCCATATGAATAAGAAGGGAGCTACGACTAAGGAGTCTGTCAGTACATGCCAGCACCTCTTTGTGTGAGGCCTTCTCCACTGAAATGCATCCACTAGGACAGCATCTTCTGCCGCCTAAGTCATGACTATGCCATCAGTCCCTCAGAATATGCCTGGCATTCAGTGAATGAATGAATGAATGAATGAAAGGTTGTAATAAAATCGAAGGTATGCATAGACTAAGGATTAAAACAAAAAAGGAGAGGAAGATAAGTCACCAGAAAAAATTTCTGGAAGAAAGAACACTTAAAAAGGAAGATCTCAAATTAAAGACATAAGAAGTAGACCAGATAATTGGGTGATCAGTTTTTGGCAGGATTTCTCCCTTTTATTAGAGCACTATCAATATACAGGTACATAAGAAATGAAATTGTGGGGAGAAATAGGATATATGGATAATCAGAAACATTCCTTTTAAGTGCAGCTCTTCTTGTGTTTCTTTCATTTTACAGAACTTCAAAGGAAACAGGAAGTAGGGAGAGAGAGGAAGGACACTCACATCTGCCTATCTCTGATTCCATTAGCCATGAAGATGAAAATACTTAGAAAGCTTTATCCCCTGTGGTATCAAAACACATTAGTGAGATAAGGATGTCTGCCTGACATCACAAAAATTAGAAGGCTATTTATCCAACATAATTTTTAAATCTTTTAATCCCTTAGTAAATTTTATTCTGAAATACCAAATGCAAGATAGAAAATAACATAACATTTCCCTTGTCAGATTCTTATTAAATGTATTCTAAGGTACAAAAAGTAATACGATATTAAAAAAAATAAGTACTTTCATCACATACTTGCTTCACAATTTCTGTATTTCTAAAACCAAATATTCCTCCTTTTGCTATGTACTATTCAAGGTAATGGTAGTCATTTTTGTACCTATGCCCATGCCTGCATTTCATCTCCGTTCAGGTATCAGACCTGTTCACTAAGTTTCTCCATTATCCTATTTCATTAACTTGTTTGCAGAATTTGAAATACCTTTTCTATAATAAATTAAAAATATATCTCCTTTCCAGTTATCAGTAGAAAGTATTAAAGAACTTTTTCAATATTGAATGATTCCCTCACAAGCATGGAGACTCCACCCTTTAATGATGACCTAATTTCAAAGATAGTCAAAAAGCTGTCCCTAGAAAGTCTGCACACTCTGTAGGAAGAGGACACCCCCTAAGGTATATGTGGGTGAGGACAATCAACTTTTAGTCCTAGTAGAATGTCTAGTACATCACAGTTGTTTTAAGCAAGTTTGCCTACGTTACCCGAGACATCACAGAAGTTAGAAATTATATTCTTGCACACAACTACAATCATTATAAACTATTACTAAACTCATTAAATCATACCCTATTCCTCCCAGAATGTAGCCTGTACCCAAATATCCTATACTACCTCCTCAATGGCAGGTAACAGTCACTAACACCTAAACCCATAAGGAAAAATCAGCATGTTCTATTTAACCTGACCCAAAATATATAACCTCTAGTGGTTAAAAACTTAAAACTAGAGGGACTGTAAGAAAGCATTAAAACCTTAACTGATTTTTATATGCAGTTATTAGACTCCAGATCCCTCTCCATGACATTCACTTTGTAATTTTTAGCAGGTAAAGAACAAAAGATTCTGCAAAGAACAAAAAATTCCCAACAATGTGATGGTTAAGGAGTCAAAAAGCCTAAGTTCTCGTAGTGATATAAGTGTGTGTGCGTGCATATGCGTACCACGTGCACACACACACACACACACACACACACAGTCTTAACTGCAGGGGAGGGGAGTGTGTGCCTCTTTCTCTCTGTACGTCAGTAACTAGAAGTTAACTGTCTCAGTTTCTCTTTAGCATTGTAACTCCTGTATTCTTGGTACCTAATTTAGGTGATGAGACTAGCAGAGATAAATAAGATAATATGAAATGTGGAGACTATTTAAAGAAATAGTTTGCACCGATAATGACAGTATTTTAAGAAAACTGCAGAGTCAGCACTGTGCAAAATAAGGGTAAGCACAGTTGTTGCCAAGGGGGTAATTATAATCTAAATTACTATCATGTATATTACTATTAAAATGCATTGCAACAATTTTCTTGCATTTTTCAAATGATTTCTAGCATCTCTAATGTCACTGATCAACAGAAACACTAAGCTGTCATTGCTCTATGAATTACTTGTTTTCAGAACATTTACAACCCCAACAGAGCTCCAGTACCAATAAAATCTGTTATTCAGAGAGGATATTATGCAAACTCATAGTAGACATCTACAAGCAATGAAAAGTAGTGCAGAAAGGGGCGTTCACCAACCAAAAAAAAGTTTAGCAAAGAGTTCCTTTTAGGAGTTATTATATTTCTTCCATAAACACTTAATGAGCACCATTATGTACCAAGAGCTCTGCCTATAATTTTGGAGGCTGCTTTTAGTATACATTAAAAACAGCACCATGTTAAATGTTTAGAATTATCAAGTACATCTTATAAAAAAAAATGATTAAAAAAAGAAACCAGATTGATCCAACACTAATTTTAGCAACTCAGAAATGAGCCTGAAGTAATAAAAGAAATTCAGCACGTTACAGTCCAATTATCCATCAATACCTAACTAGCATCAACATTCCTGCTATTCACAGGAAAGCATACTCAAATTAGCCATTGCCTTCAATAGGACACTTGAATTTTTAGACTATTTGGTGTATCTAAGAAGTTTTCTTCAACTGCTGAATGCGATATCCTGCTATTATAGCACTTCCGCCTGGTTACCATAACCAGAACTGAGGCGTTCTTTTAGTTTTGTTTTATTTTAGGTTTTTGTTTGTTTTGTTTTGTTTTTAAGACAGAGAGAACACACGCAGGACAAAATAGGGATGTTGAAGAGAGAAGGAGAGAGAGAGATGTTGACGAGAGAAGAAGAGACAGAATCTTAAGAAAGCTCCCCGCCCAGCACAGGCCTCAATCTCATGACCCTGAGGCCATGACCTGAGCCAAAATCAAGAGCCTGACACTTAAACAACTGAGCCCAAGCGCCCCTGTTCTTTTAGCTTTTTTTTTTATTTTTATTCTTGTTTTAGATTTTTATTTATTTATTTGACAGAGAGAGACATAACTAGAGAGGGAACAGAGGCAGAGGGAGTGGGAGAGGGAGAAGCAGGCTTCCGGCTGAGCAGGGAGCCCGAGGTGGGGCTCGATCCCAGGATCCTGCTTAACCCCGCTTAATGACTGAGCCACCCAGGCGACCCTTCTTTTAGCTTTTAAACCTCAAAAGAATGTACTGTTAACAGTTAACAATCAACTGCTTCCACCCATAGCCAGAGAACAGAAGCCACACACCAGAACACATGGCATGAACCATAACATGCAGTTATAAAAAAGAAAAAGGGTATTGCTGAAGCTTACGAAATGATTTTCGTGATAAAATTGGAAGTGGAAAAATTAGCAAAGAATTTAATAACCGTGTTTATGAAAAGGTATTAGAAAATAAACATCTGTTTATTTTATAAAAAGCAGGATGAAATATCGGGAACATTCATGAGATTGTATACCTTCAGGGAGCAGATGGGAATATAACAGGTAAGACAGAGTAGAACACCTAAGAGAGAAGGTAAGTGATAATGCTTTGAGTCTACCTCTGTGTATGTTCTGACTTTTGCTTTTCCATATACTCAGAAAGGAAAAAATACTATCAAAGAGAATAGGAAGAAAATCCTAAAGTAAGATGAATCCAAATAAGTGAACCTAATTGTATTTCAAATAGATACTTATTGCAGAGAAATCAGCTAGAATATAAAAATCAAAAGAAACAGTATAAACTTGTGGTTTGAGGGAAAGGGAGAGGTATTTTGATACAGCTAGCTAAAAAATAAAAAAATAGATATAAAATGGATGTGTGTACACACAGACTAGGTTTGCTATATATTGATTTATATTTAATATACATAGATATATGCAATTTCCAAATACACACACACGTGTCTTATGCATATAAACATATGAACATCTACATACGTGTGTGTGTGTATGTGTGTATGCATGCATGGTGTGTGTGTGTACATGCCCATTAGAAGACCTGATTTCTAAACAGCATTCTCCACTAAAATAAACTATTCCTTGGACAAAGAACTCATTCCAGGGCTGGGGCTAGGACATTACAGGAGGACCTTGGAAGATTTTTCACAAGATGGTAAGCAGTGCTCAAAGAACGGTAAGGATGTGCCAAAGGTAAGAGGAACCAGTTTGAAGGGGTTCCCATTGGTTTCTATAGGCAAGAGGGTAGGATATGGAGTAACTGCTTCAAGGGCAGGGGTTTTCCATTGGGGCTGACAGAAAGGTACTGGAACTAGACTGTGGTGATGCACACCACTGTGAAGAAACAAAATGTAATGGATTGTACACTTAAAAATGGTTAAGAAACTAAATGTAATGGATTGTACGCTTAAAAATGGTGAATTTTGTATGATGTAGATTTTTCCACCCAAAAAAAAAAAAAAAGTTTTACAAGACATTTATAAAACAGAAAACTGGTTGTCTTAGAAGTCGGCAGTTATCTTGAAGAGAAGGAAGCAGAAGGGCTAGGAGCTGCACGCAGGCCAACAGTGTCCCACTGCCCCAGCTGGGAACTGGTTACACGCATGTGTTTATTCTGTTGTTTTATACAGCAGTGTACTAAAGATTTGTCAACTGTATTATATAAATTTCATTTAAAAGTACTTAAAAACCCTATTCAAATTGACTAATTTTTATGCTTCATTCCATTTCTAAGCTTACACAGTTACATTCGAGCTGAAGTCCTTTCAAATCTTTGGGTTTCAAAGCATGCCATTTAAAAGGTCTTACAGTGAATGTGATATTTTCTTGCTGAAAATAAAATTAAATGAAACAAGATACAGGTTGTCAAATGAGGCCACTGGTTTATATTTAGCATCCTCAACATACCTTTTAAAACTAGAAAATGTTTAGTTCGACCTAAACAACAAATTGCACTTTAAAACTAAAAAAAAAAAAAAATAAAAGGAAAAAAGTTGGGTGGGGAGAGCTGATTAAATAAACATGGATGTTCTAATTTGCCAGCCTCTATTTGATGGTTCACTGAAGGATAAAGATCTATTTGGCACATCTGAACAGAGTAAAAAAATGTGCTGATGCTCTTAGTCATTGGTTCATTATCTTCTTTATTGTGTTGATTATGTTTATATGAGAAGAAAAACAACAAAACTTCATTGGGCATTTACCAAAAAAGAAGGGGGGAGGGAGGTAAGAAAACACCAGCTGTTCCAGTCTTTAAAATCAGGCAATTTGTTTTTCAGTCCCTCCAGGTAATTGCAATTATTTGCCTCCACAATTCTGAGCACTTTCAAATGTCATTGTTGTATTTACAGTATAAGCCTTTTTTTTTCCCTTTTTCTTGGTTTATAAAAGAAAACCAACTTCTTCATATACACATACCAACCTACAAATCTAACCTAAAAAAAAAAATCAATATACAACAGCACAAAATGTAACATTCTTCAGATTGTTCTTAATGTAGTTAACATGAGGGATCCCTGGGTGGCTCAGTCAGTTAAACATCTGCCTTTGGCTCAGTTCATGATTCTGTAAGGACTTATTTAGCCAGAGTGACTCCATCTTGGTTAAAAAGCCATTTTGTTGTTTGTGCAGTAAAACCTAAACTGACCCCGCCCCCGCCCCCTTGAGAAACTTACTTAGAAGCAAGTCTGGGAAACCAATAAAACATGGTAGGCCAGTTCCTAATAACAGAACCCAGAATACAAGGCCAGGTGGGCCAGTTCCTGATAACAGAGCCCAGAATACAAGGACCATTCAGGCCAGGTGAAAACATCCAATCAGTAAAGCGCACATACTATCTCCCTGACCCCCAAAGAATATAAACCCGGCCTTTTAGATGCCAAACTTGAGCAGCGCCAATTCTGACCAGAGGAATAGGTTAATTCAAACAGCTACTAAAGGGTAAATTGTAATTCAACTGGCCACCTGCATGTGGCCTAACATGACTATACAATGTTACAATCTCATTGGCCACCTATATGTGGCCAGGCTTTTGCTCTATAAAAGTTAGTCTGTGAGGCTGGGAGGGGTCGCTCTCTTTGGAGGCAGCCCCGACTGACTTGTAATGCTTGGCACAGAATAAAGCTTTAAATAACTTTCACTTTTTCTCAGTCTCGTTTCGTTTAATAACGGACCTAACAATCCCAGGGTCCTGGAATTGAATCCCGCATCAGGCTCCTTGCTCAGCAAGAAGTCTGCTTCTCCCTCTGCCTCTCCCCACTGCTTATACTCTCTCTTTCTGTCAAATAAGTAAAATATTTAAAATATATTATATAGGGGTGCCTGGGTGGCTCAGTCAGTTAAGCATTGGCCTTCAGCTCAGGTCATGATCCCAGGGTCCTGGGATCAAGCCAGACATCAAGCTCCCTGCTCAGCGGGGAGCCTGCTTCTCCCTCTGCCTCTGTCCCTCCCCACCCCCAAAACTAGTGGGCGCCCTTGCTCTTTCTTTTTCTCTCTTTCTCTCTCAAATAATCTTTAAAATATATATATATATAACAGCTAAATATGGGACAAAAAAAATAGTAGAGAGGAAAACACAAGATCTTGGGGTCGGAATCACGTCCCACTATGATCAGCTGTGGCACTTTGGCTTCCGTTTCCCTCAATGTCAAATGTTCCCAGTTCTTACAGAGTGGAGGAAGCTGTGAAATTGAAATACACTTGCAATTTACGTGTATTATGTGATTTTTGTCACAGAAAATCATATATTCCTCTTTACTTAACTATTTTTAAAGCTGTCCAATTTTATAGAGCAAAGGAGGGACCCACAGTCTGAAGAGTTGTTTAGTGAGGAAGCAACATGAATTAACAAATTGATCAAAATGAGGAGAAGCAAGTGAAGTCCAACAAAAAGGAGTTAATTGTTCATCTGTGTTCTACCTTATAACAAAGTACATACACACAAAAGCTAAAACTGTCTCATATTTCTATCTCCCAGAATGAGAGGACAAAAAAGTTAATGGCTCTAAATTTATTCAACTACTATGCTCCTGCCAAGAGCATTCAAAAATGCTAAGTTTAAAAACTTTTACAGTCTCATAGTAACAATGTTACAATTTCATAGTTTCTAAGGTGTCTGGTAAAACCTACCTACCCATCTAACAAGTCCGTCAATAAACATGCTGAGAAGGATCTATTGTGGACCAACCACTGTGGTCAGTAGCGGGACTCAGAAACTAGTAAGAGAAAATTCTGTCCCTGAGGCAGTCATCGTCTTCAGAAAGAGCAGCTGAACAGTTACAAGGTTGGGGAACCTGGATAGGAATCCATTCTTGGTGAGCAGAAAGGGGGGCAAGTCCCAAGTGTCACCCAGGAAATCAGAGAAGGTGGTGCTCCAGTAAAAGTAATTCAAGAACTGGGTGTTAGGAGATGGGGAGTGGAAGGATTCCACATAGAACACAGGCAAAATAAGGTGAAAGAGATGGGGCACTTTAGAACTAGATGGCTACATTACAGATGGTGCAGGGAGTGAAGACGATGAAGGCACAAAACACGCCGGTACCAGACTGTGGACGGTGCCTACCTCACCCCAAAGGAAGCCAACTTTAGCTCACAGCTAACAGGAAGCCACTGCCTAATTGGAAATCAAATACCAAAAAGCTGTGTGTCAGAAAGATGCTAGGGCAACAGTGAGGAAGACAGAGTCATGAGCCTATGAGGTTAGAGACACAAGGCCAGTTCAAGTGAACCTGTAAGAAAGATTTCATCTTCTCAGTTTTATTATAACCTTAAAAAAAAAAAACAGAAATAACAAATCGAAAATAAAGAAGAAAGAAACAGCTGGAAAGTGTTACTAGAGTTGGGCACAAAAGTGTGTTCGTCTCACACAAGGAGACCTAACATGTTCTATCTCCAAGGCGCTTAAAAGACAAAAGAGGGAGAACGGTTTCTCCTGTTAAGAGACACAAAGGAGCCTATCTCTAACCATCCCACTTTCCTCAAAAATATTCAGTGCTCCAGTAGGGGAGGAAAAAAAATATTTCCAAACCTGCTTTTTCAGCCTCATATCCTACTGTTCTCTTTGAAAGGAACCTCGCTCTGGACAAAATAAACAACTTCCAATGCACAGATGCACATCATGGTTTCCCACACATAAAATACATCTTTGCTGATGTGATTCCAGCAGCCTTCCACATCCCTACCTCCAAACAGTTCCATCCCTACCTGTCCAATCCTGCTGGATGCCACTCCGCATGGAAACTTCTCTCACCTCAGTAGGAGATGATCTTAACCTCCCAATTCCCACTTTAAGGTTTATTTCTCTTATTGTGCGTTAGTTACTTCTAGCTTCTTTTAGCAGAATATATATATATATATATATAATGACGCCTAGAAGATTTAAAACCTCATTGGAAATAAGATAAATGTTGGGCTCATCTTTGTATGCACTGCAGAAAATAGGAGCTCAAAAACAAGTTTAACAAATTTTTTTAAATCCCATCTTGATCAAACCACATTAGGGCAGTTGGTTAAAGCAATGTAGTTACACCCATTCCTTCAACAGTATCTGCTGAGCTGCTCTCCAATACCAGCAGTGATTCACACATTACAAATCATGAACAAAACAAGCAAAAATCCCTATTAAGCTTTGGAAATGCTCTCGTGGGATTTTTACCAATTTGGGGGTAATACCTTCCCTTCCAGGGTAGTTTCTGTATCATCACTGCCCAGACTAGTTATTCAGTGTACTTCTCTTCAAACACTTCACATTCCTATATCTACAAGCACCGCCCCCTCCCGAATCACATGGATAAATAAGGACACCTGTCCTAGCATAAAAGATCAAAGGGTCAAATGTCAAGCTCTATAGTACTATGAAAGAATTTGAACAAAGGCCTTAACAGTAAAAAAAAAAAAAAAAAAAATTCTTTGTGTTCCCAGACCTGGTCTTATATTTTTATTATACATCTGTTTCCTCCACTAAAATGTAGGCTACACTAGAGCAGGGGTACTTACTGTCGGCTCTGTATATCACAGTTATCCCTACAGCCTTGAACAGGGCCTGACACAAAATACTTGTTTACGGGTCGGGGGGGATATGAATATATGAATGAGATTAAAGAATTCCACTCATCTACTATTTCTACTCATCTCATCCTGGAAGGACTCAATGTAAAGATCATGACTCAAGAGGCACGCCCTTTGTCAAGCTGTCGACATGTTTTTCATCTCTGGATTTGATCTTAAATTTTCAGAGTGGTTTATAAATAGGCTGCCATTAACTACCCAGATCACTGCTAACTCAGGAGGAGAGAAATGCCCATTCACCACAGCTTTAAGCAACAAAAAGAGATTCTCTATAAAGAACTGCACAAGGGTGCCTGGGTGGCTCCGTTGTTAAGCGTCCGTCTGCCTTCGGCTCAGGTCATGATCCCAGGGTCCTAGGATCCAGCCCTGAATCCGGCTCTTCGCTCTCAGCAGGAGGCCTGCGTCTCCCTGTTCCACTCCCCCTGCTTGTGTTCCCTCTATCACTGTGTCTCTCTCTGTCAAATAAATAAATAAGATCTAATTAAAAAAAAAAAAAAAAAAAACCCTGCCCAAATTCAGGTATAAGGCTGGGGGGTAGGGAGGGCTGTGGAATTAAGTATCTTTCCAAAAACCAAAGAGGAATTACATGATCCTGGAGGCACTGCTTAATCATCGTTTAAATGATGTATTTCAGAATGATAATTCTGATGATCGTCTGCAGAAATTTACATATTCCCTAATTATTAAATATCAAAATAAAATTCAATACTTTTAAAAAGCAAATACCCTATTTTGTATGTCCTACTTACTAATTCTTGATAAAAATCACAACTAAACTCTGAAATGTAAAATTTGTTTTCCAATTTTTAGTCACCATGACACAGGTCTTGATTCATAATTAAATTAAATGATATTGCTGGAAAGTGTTTCACAGCCGCCTCTCAGGAAAAAGAACTTTTTGGTAGCGTTTGCCAATCTCTATCTATGTAAATCCTTCCTGGCGGCCAGTTTCAATCACTGTGAGGCAAACCAGCTCTAGAACACCTAATGCACAGTACATCGTGCTAGACTGATCTGTGTACAGCACATGCTGTAGTCAGAAATCAATCCTCCGATAACGTCATGTGCCTGTACCACCTTCCAGGTTGTGCCTGTACCACCTTCCAGGTTGGGATAGAGAAATGAGGGCAATGACACAACCCCTGTGTTTGGGTGTGTCATGGTTTTTGTGTAAATTGGAATGGCACAAAGCCGTCTGTACTGAAATCACTTAAAAAGCTAAGACAAATCTCATCTTCAGTTGGCAATGGCTTATACTCATTTTCAGTTGCTCAACCACCAATCCCAACTTACTCCCATCACCACATGAAGTACCAACTTAACCAAAAGGTATCAAAAGTCAATGAATTTAAGAGTTATATGATTATATGTATGTAACTGGTATTCTAGACTGCATTTTAAAATTTTTTCTTCCTGAAGGTCCATTTCTCTTTCAGTTTACGGCCTTCAATACATTTACTCAACCAGTATTTGTTAAATGCAATATATATATATATGGCCTGATTTTATATACACATACACTGTAAGCCTTAATAAGCCTTATACACAGCTCTCTTCAACCAACATTCATTACATGCCAGATATATGAATAGCAGATCTCTTGTTAGGAGAAGGAAATATCAGATTGAATAAAGAATTACCTCAAGTTTATTTCCTTCACAGTAAATCTATTTGCCATCTTCAATTTATGCCCACAGGTTAGGGTTCTTCAATGTTTCTCAATTACTTCAGTTTGAGCAGAATTAAAATGTGGCATTCTATAATCTCTTAATAGTTTTTTTTTTAGTGTAACCAAAATTGTATTGCCCTTTTAATATGGTTTTCTTCATTCTGGAAACTCGTTTAACTTCTTTATTCATTTGTGTGTATGTGTATATATATTTAATATATAATTTAAATAAATGTGATATACACAATTTATATTTATATAAAAAATACAATGTTTCATAAACCCATAAAAGTGATTTTTTTTCTTTGACCTAGCTACTATATCCCCCTTCTCATTGTAAGGCAATTCATGTAAAAAGTCTGGTATGTACCTTTCCATATTTTAACCCAGGCACACATAATCCTATATATTCACACACATAAACAATTACACAGCTAGAGAGTTTATTTTTTGATGGCATCATCTTATATAATTCTCTGCATCTTTTCTGGTTTATAACACATGGAAGTTTCTCAAATTATCTAGTATTATTCTAATTCATTCTTTTTAATATTGGCAGAATATTCAATGATACAGGTAATTTATTTTTTACCTGTATTTCCAAGTTTTTAACATAGTAACTACTACTGAAGAAAACACACCTTTGTGCAATGTCCTCATCTATTGGTGCTTTTATTTCTATTTCATAGAATCCCAGAAATGGAAACCCTGGGTCAAAAAGCATGTACATTTCTTCTTTTTCATAGACATTTCAGATAACTTTTCAAAATGCTATATCATAGTACAGTTCCACCAGCCATGTATGAAGGTACTTTTCCCCCACATTGCCACTAGAATAGTAAAATATGCAATGGCAGTGGTGGGGTGGGGGAGAGGGTGCACCTGGGTGGTTCAGTCTGTTAAATGTCTGCCTTTGGCTCAAGTCATGATCCCAAAGTCTTGGGATAGAGCCCACATACAGCACACACACACACACACACACACTCTCTCTCTCTCTCTCTCTCTCTCAAGTAAATAAAAAAATTTTAAATATGCAATGGGTATAAAATGGGTATAAAGTGTTAGTTTGAATATCCACAACTACAGATATTTGTATTTATTTAGATTTCTTCTTCTTGAATAGTCTTTTCAGACCCTTAGCCCATTTTTCTATTGATTTTTTTTTTTCTAGCAATTCATAAAAGCTCACTCTAGGATACAGGTATTAATCTCTTGTCAAAACCATTAGAAATCTATTTTTTTACAGGATTATTTGTCTCTTGCCCATGAGGTTTGTTAAACAAGTGGTTTTAGCTTTAACAATTAATTAGGCCTTTGTTTTCTCTTATAGCTGCAAGGTTCCCATTTCTTGGAGAAAGCCGTGCTGTAGTCAGGGTGAAGACACCAACATCCAGAGGCTGAGGGAAGAAGGGAAAAATTCCTGGCTTTGGACCCTCAGTCTACTTATCCCTTCTCCTCCAGGTAGAAGTCAACAAATTGCCTCTTTTGCTCAAGGTAGTTCAAACTGGGCTTCCGTAACTGAGCCAGCACAGGTCTGACTAACACTGTGATGTACTCTCCCAAATGAATTGCTACATTTGATACCTGTAGGTTTTATGCATGTACCAGAAAAAAAAAAAAATCAGCACTATATAAATTATTCCCCATTCTCGCCACCCATGTCAGTGTTCCTAAGTCTCCACATGTTTATACAAAGAAAATATCACTACATGGTTTAAGAAAAATGAAATCTAATTATTTCTTAATGCACAATAGCTAATGCTTTTGAGACTTACGTATAATTGACAGTATTATTTAAATTACTCTTAAGAACTATGGTAATAATACACTTAGAGTTTCCGTTTGACAAATGTGTCGTTTTCTTAACACACAATTTCACACAATTTTTATCCTTTAAAATGTTCTATATTTTTATACCAGAAGTGAGAGAAGCTTTACTTCCAGATACCCGGTTTCACAAACTATGGATATGATGGCTAATACTTAATTTTAGAAAGTACTTATAATTTTACATGTTTGTTCTCATTTTAAAACCCAAATTCCTAATAGCTTTATTCCTACATAATCCTATGTTTCTTTCGTTTTTGTTTTTTTGTTTTGTTTTGTTTTGTTTGTTTTTTTCAGATTTATTTCATTTTAGATAAAGAGAGAAAGCATGAGGAGGAGGCAGGGGGTGGTGCAGAAGGAGAGGAGAAGAATCTCAAGTAGACTCCCTGCTAAGCAAGGAGCCCCCACTCAGGGGGCTCACAACCCTGAGATCACGACCTGAGCTGAAACCAAGAGGTGGCTGCTTCACTAACTGCCCACCCAGATGCCCTTCTACCTTCTTAAAATTTAAAGAGAAAAGAAAATGGACTACATAATAACCATTGGGTAACAACTACTTAAGAGAAAATTTTTATCAACCTTTTGCTGACCCAAATAGTCTGTGCTGAGATCATCTCACACTTGGAGGAAAGAAACAATCAGACATGCAGGCTCACCGCACAGGTCAGCAAAAGAAGGATTCATGAAAGACTGTGAGTCTGAGGCAAAAATCAATCCATGAACCCCTCTCGAGAGCTCTAGGAAGTTACAATAATGCTCACACTCGATTTACCTATTTACCCAATAGTCAATGAAGCTACTTGCAACTCATTCCCTGAGCTTTAGAAGCCAACCTCAAAGCCAACGAGAGAGTCACTGAATCACAGGTGCTGCGAGCAGCACCTGTGAAGTGGGATCTTGAGAAAGCTTTCCAGTGCCCTCCTCCCAAAAAAGCCACCCACGATTCCAGAAGAAGCATTTCCCTTTAGCCACCAGACCTCGCGTACCCTGAGAACATACACATACATACACACACACACACACACACTCATCACTCCACACTCTTGTTATCTGTCTGCAATGGCCCAATTGATGTATGAAAACAAGCTGAAAATCAACCAGGCAATATTAACCTCCTCTGCTCCAGAGCTTTTGCTCCCCAGACTTGGGGAACCATTTCCTTAACGCAAACCCTTCAGATCCACACGTTTTCTTCCCGTGGTGGTTTGCTAGGCTTGTGTTCCAGCTTCTGACTTGATCTTCCGGCATCTGCTCCTCAGCCTAGCCTTGACCTCAGGATCATTGAATTGGCATTACTTGCCCAATAGGGATTGTTCTGGCTTATTCATAGTCAAAAGGAAGGGGATTATCAAGGTTCTAATTTATCTAGATCATCTTTTCTGTGCATTCTACTTGTCTCCTCCCAGGACAGGGTCCCTTGGAGCTCTAGGTTTCAGGAGCTGAGCCTCAAGCTTGACCATATGAGGATTAACTATGGCCTCTAAGATAAACTAACGCTTCTATCTGTGATTTGATGGGAGTGTCATGAAAGACTACATTTTTATAAAAAGGGTTCTTTCACGAAACAAAATTTAGAAGCCATTATTCTTCAATAGTATTTGTTTCTATTTCCTAGCCTTAAATGGCCCTCAAGATAGCTTTCAGATATTTTTACTCCTGTTCCATCCCTTTAATACCTGTTCAAAAGCCATCGGCTCTTTTTGAAACTGTCTCTGCCCTACTCTTGACACATGACTTTGCCCCTCCCTCTGTGAAAACAGCAACACTAGGCAGTATTGAGTCCATTTTCTTCTACCAAGAAAATCAGTATTCTTCTTGCTTTACTCAATCGCCCACACAGCAAAAACTGTGTGCTTCCTTATTTTTAAGACAGAACACTAAACCATCAGTCTAGTCCAAGCACCTCTTATCCGCAAACCCTTCAACCATATCCACGCTCACCTCCCTCAGTTCTGCTTCCTGTCAGGCTACTATTTTTCTTCTTTATCACCACCAACAAAACCGACAAGCATGGTGTAATCTCACTATCCCACTTCTTCACTACATCCACTGCTCCTAAGCCCTCCCAGATTTGGTTACCTGCCCCATCAAGTCTCTCCTAGAGTTTCTCTTACCAATGACCATCAAGGAATACCTCATCTCTGAGCCTCACCTCAGGGCCCAGCCAGCAATCTCCCTGAAGCACGACTCGGTTCTATTTTCCCACCTGAGCACTTCTCTCCCTAACACTATCCCGTCTAATTCTTCTTGACTGCCCTATATCCTACCTAAAACTGCAGATCTAGCTAGAGCAGCTTCACGAAATCATCTTTGTTTCTCCTCTTCTCCCCACTTCACAGAGGCTTTCACCGTGTCTCTACTACTCTTCTCTCCTTACTAACCTAACTTTACTGGTAAGTTTTCAACCATGTCTTTACACCAATAATGTGAGAACTAATCTTCCGCATGCCATGACCAATTTCATGAATTTCAGAGAAAAATCTATACACCCTGGTGTTCTCTACAGCCAAGGGTTCTGTCACACATCCCTTTTATATATACCAACACTAAAAGTTTCCTTGAAATGGAGAAGACCAGAAAACACTAGATGACAAATGCATTTTTCTTGAAGAGTGACTAACACTACCTCCTACAAGTCACAGTTATTAAGGGTCTCTCATAAGCCTCAGAATAAAAGCAGATGGAACATTATCAGGATAGTATTAGAATAAGAAATATCAGAAATAAGACCGAAACTTTAAAAATTACTAGAAAACACATCTATCATCAGTATGTACTGCTGAATGCTTAACATATATATGCCACACACCACACACCCAGGAACACGCAGAATTTCATTTACTCTTCACAAGCATCTTGAGGTTGATATTCTCAACTTCCTTTCGCAGGATTTGAAGAAAAGTAACCCAAAATGCTAACAACCCTTCTCTCTGGCAAAGAAATTATGGTTTTCATTTTCTTCTTTTTGGTTTGTACATTTTTTCTGTAAGGATTATACGTTACTTAATGAAAACATTGCTGAGTGAAAACACTAAGATAAAGACATCAAGTTTTCAACCAAATGGCTTCAAAAGCAGGGTTTGTACTGGAAGGACATTTCCTGGTAAAAGCAGGAACCAAAGAACTATCAGAAATGGAAAGTAACTTGGAGGTTATCAGATCTACTCCCCTAATTTTTAAGGTTGGGAAAAAAAAAATCAGTTTAAGTAATAACTCCTAAAGGCACAGGAAAATCACATGAAATACTTCAAATATAAATAAGAATTTTCATATACTTCAATGTAATAATGTACCTCTCTCATGAATCGAGCCTCCAGGTTCTATCTCAATTAGTGTGGTATTTACAGCGGTCGGCATTGTCACACACAGGTAAAGGCTTAATAAACGCTATTTGGCAATGATCACAAACTGAACATTTAATTTATTTAGCGATTTATCCAGATGTTTCCAAAACTTAAGGTCTGCAAATAAAAGTGATTATAAAATGAGTGCCAATTTACTCCAAGAGTATAAAATGAAGCTGTGCGCTATTCCAAGTTACATTTAAAAGCTTTGCAAACAGCACACTATTAGCTCTGCCGATTTGTTTTTATTTTTGTAATTGAAATGTGGTCCATGTTATCAGGCCATCTGCACCGTGGCAAAATAACTTAGTAAACAAGACAAAAATGGTGTTCTGTCAGGAACAACATCAGATTTTGTTTCTGCTAAGAAATATTCCTCTAAAAAGACAATTTCTGGGACCAAGGCAGAAGACTTGGCAGAACGAAGCCACAGCAGCGGTAGTCTGTGGTGTTGCTTAGATGCCAGCTGGGGACTGATGCAAGTCCAGGGTCTCCCCCACCAACTCCCCAAGACAAAGTAGAATGCATTCTCCACCTGGTGCAGTGGTGAGAATCCAGCACCTGACTATACACATACAGCCCACATATCCCATTGTATTCTTTTCACTGTTAAAGCGAAAAGTGCTAAAGACCTTGTCTTGTACACATTAACTTCCCCAAATTTCCTATGCATAGAATGGATTGCTATAGCCAAAAAAAAAAAAAAGTCGAAGGGCAAGCACAGAAGTTCATTGGTCATGTCTCACTACATCCAGAAGTAGGATATAATCTGGTTGATGGTTGCCCTCCCTCTTTCCCCCATATCATCCTCTCCATATTCGGTCCAAAAAAACCCAAATCTGTTTATCCTAAGAAATACACAAAAACATCAAAAACTACAAGTCATCCACAATCCCACTAGACTTTTTTAAGTATACAAGGAAACTGATGTCCTTGCCTCAGTTTCTCCAACCACAGCCTAAGAGGACACTGTGAGTGCTTTTGCAAGTTTGAGGAGAAGCCATCAGGCACTTCCTTTTCAATGGGTAGAGAACACACAGACCACCTACTCACTCACATATACACGTATAAAATTTCTTTAAACACAAACTTGCACCATCTACCTGCTTCTATTTTTTTTTTCCTAATCAGCTAACTTCCCAAGTCATATCTAATGCGCTCATTTGAATGGCTGTATTATCCACTGCTAAAGGAATATGCTAAAAATTCATCACTTTTCCAGTGATGGGAATTTTGGTAAGTTTCTTGACATTTTACACAGTGCTGCAAGGACTCACTTTGTACAGCTTTATACTTTCAATTTATTGTTATACAAATAGATTCAAAATAGTGGGGTTTTGTTAGATCATTAGGGTATAGCGGTTTTTTATTTAAATACTACCAAATTATACTACAATAAGGTTGCATTGCTATATATTTTTACTCCTTCACCAAACACTACTGTCAGCAATACTGTTTAGCTTTTCTATTTTGACAGATGAAAAATGCTTTCCATACCGATTTTAATTTACGTATTGAGATTGAATGTCTTTTCAAATAGCCATTCACCATTTATGTTTCTTCTTAGGTAAATTGCCTATTCATATTAAGTGAAAATTTTCCTATTGGGTTATTCGTCTTTTTCCTAATGATTTGTAGGTATTCTTTACCCAGCAGTGATACAGAGCAAATATTTTACTCCATTTTTTTTATTTCCTCTAAATTTTTATATTTACTCCCTTTCTCTCCCCATCACCACCCATATGGAAATTTTTAGTTGTTATATTAACCAACATACCCAATCCTTTTCCTCACAATTTCTGGAATTTAACGTACTTGACAATATTCACCTCAAGATTATTTTGCTTCAGAAAACTCTACATTTCACATCACTTATCCAACATAGTAAGGAAGAGGGAGTTCGAGGGAGTTCTTTTATCTCAAAAAACAAGTAGAGTATCACAAAATTCAATCTTAAAGTTCCTCCCCTTCCTCAGTGTGACCATCACTCAGACCAGAAAATAGTATTGAACGGAGCTGTGGGTCTTCATTATTTTCCCAACTAATTCTTCAAATCCATTATCTCAACTCATCAGGTTTCTCCAATCCTTCAGAGCTGAGAACAGTGGGGAGGGAAGAGGTAAGATACAGGAAACTGTTGTCCTTGGGTATCGCAGTTATACTCAGGCACCATTGTCCTCCAGTTGGGGCTGATAATCATCCCAAGAAGCAGCATTTGCGTATGTGGGTAACTCAGAGAGTCATTTTCTGGGTTTTCTAAGTCTACTCTTCATAGATTGTGTTGGGGTCATCGCAGGTCGTCCCCTTAGATGAAGCCCTTAAGATCTCTCAAATCCGACTACTTTTTGAGAGGTCCATATCCAATTGATGTTTTGGTACAAGTCTAACTTGTTCCAAAAGCAGGTCTACTTTTTTATACTTGCTTTGCCAACAGAGCAGCTAACACAGCCTCTTGACTTTAGAGTCCACCATTTGCAAATAGAGTAATTTTCCAATCATCATGTCCCCATATTGAAAGGAATGCAGTCAACTTCTGAGAAGTTCTCTCAAAGGGCCACCCATATGGCTTTCTCTTCCCATGACCACAGTAGTCTGACACCTGCTATCTTTAGTTTCTAGACTTCCACAAAACTGACACAACAGAAAAAGCCACAGTTAACATTTCTGCTATAGAAACTTTAGTTTTACTCTCTTAATACTTTTTTAGGCTTTTTTTTTTTTAATTTATTTGACAAACAGAGATCACAAGTAGGCAGGGAGGCAGGCAGAGAGCCCGATGTAGGGCTCGATCCCAGGACCCTGGGATCCTGACCTGAGCCAAAGGCAGAGGCTTTAACCCACTGAGCCACCCAGGCGCCCCTAGGCTGTTTTGAAATCAAAACCACCTTAATACTTCCTTGGAAGCTGGTTCCTTGGATTGGTAGGATTTTTTTTTTTCCTTCTTTATGTCTTGTACCTTCTAAGTTTTCTATAGCAATGCATCCTTTTTGAAGTAAGAAACACTTAAAATTACTGTTTTAAATTACCTTTCTTTAGTGCATTCCCATTAGTCACATTCTTAACTTAGATTTTGTTATTAATTTTAAATAAGCATTATACAAAAGTAATTACTTAAAGCATTCAATTCATTTATTCATTTTTTATTTATTATGCTTTAAGATGGCATTTGAATTCTGATCATAACTTACAAGAAAAGTATTCTTTCTCCTGAACTTTTAATGTAAAAAGTACTTAGAAATCGTCTTTTTTCACCAGAGAACAAAGCCATAAACAGAAATTCTTCCACATTGGTCGTAGACCATCACATTAAGTGCTATTTTAACTTAAGTTGTATCTTTGATTTTAATAATTTTAAATTTGAACATATGAATAAATGAATGACACTTGCAATGTTACTTGATTACTAAACAAGTTGATCTTAGAATTTTAATCACTTTAGTCATTGAAACACTCTAGGTCCTAAGAAAACTCTCAAAATTACAGGGGGAAATATAAAAATCATGAGCTATGAAACTTAAATATGTATTGAGAAAAATAAAATGAAAACATCAGTTCTGGTCACATTCTAATAGAAATGAACCTCAGGGGAGATGCATTTTGCCAACTCTGAGACACCCACAAAACTTAAGTTACAATTAAATTCAGATAATGAAATTCAGAAAAACCAAATTTATCAAATACAAGCCTATTAAAATGTCTCAAGAGATTATACATGTGCACCAAGATCAAGTATGACCTCAAGATAAAATGCATTTTTTTAACCATTAAAAAATATGACCTTAGCCATTTCAGGGTACTCTAACGTAGTAGGAAGCAGTCTGCTTGGCTACCTGATGACATGTCCAGAATTCAGCAGAGTTCCACTGAGACTTTCCAGGAAAGGGAGTACCAGGCACACTAACACAGATACCTACTTTACGCTACATCGCTTATTCCCTGTCTTCATGGAGCTTCTAGTCTATCGGATTAATTCAGTGGATGACTATATGAAGTGGGAGGACAGTTAAGGTAGAAAAAGCACACAGTGCCAGGGGTACACAGCCCATTATCTTCACAGCACATCATCCAACAAACCAAGTAAATAATTATCATTTGGCTTCTTATATAGACTAGCCTACAAAGAGATGAGAAAACAATTTCCTCCCTAATGCTATTTTTAAGTCATTAAAACGGCATTTGCATTCTTACACAGTCTCTATTAGCTTAGAATGTATACCTGTTCACAAAATGTATGCTAAGCCTTACAATGTTGATCGATCAAGTTTGTGAGCCTTCAAGTTCAATCACACGTGGGCAATCACAAATTCACAGAGATAAGATTGTCCTCAAGGGATCGGTCTTGTCCAGGTGACATAGAACCTTAATGACATTCTTCTCCAAGTATAACATATAAAGGCAGAGTTAGGGCACATCATAGCTTAGTCCTGAAGCACTAACCCAGCACACATAAAAGGTGGCAAAGCGAACAGCATGAGAGCGAATTCAAGCACGTCTTCCAATGTGGCTAAAGGGAGGATGAGACCTGGTTCGTGGTACCACAAAGAAACCGGTAGAGGCAACAATAAGAAAAGGTTGATGTGGGTAAGAAGGAAGTCAACGTAAACTTCAGAGAACTGCAATGGGTACTGCAGGCGGGTGCATGCTCCCAGAACATTCCTGAATGGACAGGATTGATTCAGTTAGAAAAAATAGGATGGGTAATTAAAAATTAAGACATTTAAATCTAGGGTGGGTAGGAGTATAATATTTAGAAGAAAACAGATAAAAAATTTAACTTTTCTTTTATCTTAAAAAGGGTACCAAGCCCAGAAAATCTTATAGTTCTTAAAAACATCAAGTCACTAAATAATTTTGTAGATTGTGTAAAAAAATTTGAGAAGATTAAGGGCATATTTATCAGCTTATATCATCAATCTGGCATAGCTAAAATGTGTTCATAACAAAAGAAAAACCAAATATTTGTGAAGGAGGCAATATTCTCAAATGAAATCATTTCCATCTTAATATTTTCAATTCATGTCACACACTTGAGATAAAATATTAATACATTAGTTTATACATAAAATGAATAGAACAAATATGAAGTACTAGTACAGTAGACATGCTTATAGTAAACCAATATTTATTGGCATATATAATCAACTTTTTTTTTAAGTTAATGGGGTAAGTGATCAAGAATTTTTATAGAGATTGTTAATCTAAAATATAGGAATTAACCCAGAAACTTCTGCTATCCATCTAGATATATCATGGGGGAAAAACCTGCATGAATGAAGCCAAGACATAGTCAAACAGAGCTAACAGAAGTAGAAAGACTAAGTAAGTCCTTAGGTCACTTGAGAACCTAGATCTAGGCCCATCTGAAGCCAATACCTTCTCAGATGCGCGAGCCAATATGTTCCTGTTGACTCCACTGGAGAGAGAAAGGGAAGAAGAAAATCCACTCAAGTGTGACTTCCTTAAGGTACTGGATATAGATGTCCAGTATCAAGCTTTCTAGTATTCTATAACTTACAGTGACAGGTGCCCAACACAGGCTGTAGCCCCACATAGTAACTACACAAACTTACTCCTATGAATTGAATTTTGTGACTACCCAGAGTTGATTTTTTGTGCCCCAAATTGCTAATGAGCTGTGATATCTGTTCGAGTTAATATAATCACATAGGAGAATGAAAGATAAATTGTTTCTGTGATAAATTACTTTAATGCCTGGAAAAGATAAGATTAGGATGAGTGCTTTTAAAAAAAAAAAAAAAAACTTGTTTTCAAATTAAGTAGGGACAAGATAACTGACAAGATCATACTATAAAAAATCAGACAAATCTATGTTTGAATTTAGACTGCTTTATTAATGATGTACTATATGTTAGCTAATTGAATTTAAGCTAAAAAATAGTAAGTATACATTCTTGGTCATATTAAAACACACAGTGGGTCACAGACAATGCTTCATGGGCATCCCTTATGCAAGAAAACCAAGTAGAACCCACTCCTACTCAGAGAAAAGGATGTGGTGCTATATCCAAAGATTGACATGAGAATATATATGTTCATTTTTTAAGTAGGAACAAAAATAATTTTTATGGTGCCTGCTTTTAGTAATTTATTCAACTTTATTCCATTATGAAGCCAGTGTAAGAATGCTTCAGCAGTAGCACACAGCTGCCCAGTGCCATTTGACACTTCAAACTTTGATGACTTGAACGTATGTAATCACTGCCCTACTTCCCATCCTATATGTTCCAACACAAACGCCCCTAAAATTTTATTATTTAGTAAGTCATGTCTTAGGGATAATGAATTCTCAGATCACAGCTAAAATTAACAAAGCGGGATTCTGAACTCAAAAAGACATAGTCTGCCATGATGAGTAAAACAAGCTTTTATAAAACATTGTAGAACATAAATTTAATAATTCATACCTTCCAGAAAAGATAGAATGTAGTCTTTGTTCCTAGTTCCAGTCATTAATATTACTATACTTCAAATAATATTTCAGCAATTTTCTTAGTATTTAAAAGCAGTATCTAAATACAGTTACCATTTTTGTAATCTATTTTACTACTGTATATATAATAAAGTCCTAATGTCCATAATATTTTACAATGTGTTACCAAAATTGATGAGTTTAATTACTTAATGTGCACGGATCAATTTGAAAGAAATTGAAAATGAACACACCGTACACTCTACTTAATCTTGTTAGTCTTGTTTCAGAATTCACTTTCTAATTTGCAACCCAGTAGGCTATATTTTAAGATAGAAGATTTCTTTTACGTTTCAGCAGTTTAAAGCCAAAACAACTACAGGAAGGTAGAATTCTAGCAGTCACAAAGTCTGACCTCAAGGGGAAGAAAGATCCCAGGCTTTCATGCTCTAAGCCAAGTCCCTTGGCTTGTTATACGTTTTTTTTTCTTTTTTTTCCCTTAAAAATGGGGAGGAGTTATTCTACTACTCTGCCTATAGAATAATTTTTAAATGAATTACAGACACAGAAAGTAGATCAACAAATTGGTAGACAAATGAAATAACAAAGGAAATAATCATTCAAAGTCACTTCTGGTTGGTTAAGGATGGCATGGAACTATATAGTTAAGAGGAGTGATACATTTTCATTAGTAATGCATTTTCGAAGTAATACAGGTATCTGCAAAAGGGGTCACACAGTACTTTTCACATCACCGAACCATTTTAAAATCCAAGGTGAAATAAACTCTCCAGTGCCTATGAACTCCATTTACATGGAGTACATTGCTGTAATTTTTAAAAATGCATTCATATTCAAATCTGAGAAACAGGATTCTGAGCTCATCAGGCCTGCTTAATTGCACCAACATCTGCAATCAATTTAAATTCTTTAAGATGGTCTTTCACAGTGCTTGAAGTGATTTCATGCTGTGATAGATTTAACACACTCACTAATTTATAGACACACACAAGCAGATGAGACCTATTTTTCCAGGGGTGGGGTAAAGTACAGAAGGGCAGTCTGAGTTTTCCAACTATCACTGCGATATGAAAAAGGAAGCGTTCTGCACAACTTATCGAAATCATCTGAGAAGATGATAGCACTGCATAAACATAATATAGAAATTAAAACTAAAACTGGTGTTTTATTTAAATCTATTTATAGGTCACAGACCATTACGAGGTTTGATGAAAGTTTACGGGTAGAAAAAACAGCAAAAGCCAGAGCTATCAGTTCAGGTCACATCGAGAAATGTCATTCCTTAATCGATCATGATAGTCTATCCTGAGTCAAGGTGGGTGGGGGCAGGCAAGAAGAAGAAATCCTGAAAATCCAGAATTGTTTTTTAACCAAAGACATACATTGGCATCACATTAAGAATATGAAACTCACAATAAGAAAACTAGAGGCTTTGGGCAGATGGCAGCAGCAGTACAGTTTTTGAAACTCACTGGATTCTTACAGAAAAAAACAACTAAAGGGCAAAACCACAGACCTAACAATGCAAGCAACAACTTATCTCTGTGATCCTCAAAATACAAGCAGTAGGAGACAATCCACTAATGACCACAAAATCTACACAATATCAACGTCTGAGTGGGAAGAAACAGAGGAGGCAAGAAGATGCCAGATGAACATGAAAGCACCAGAAGCCCAAAATAGCCCAGAGGTCCTCATTAGAAGTCTCAGTAGGCTAATTTGAGGACAGCAGCTCAAACTAGGTGGAGTTTGGCCTTTTCCAATTGTGGATGAGCTCAAGCGGCAAAAAACAACGAAGGAGACTGGGGCGGATGTGTCCCGTGAACTCCGGGCACTGAGCTGCCTGGGGTCCCTTGCAGGAGAGTACAGCACGATGAGAGAAAGTGCTGACGGCGAAATTGAAGTTAAGCAGAACATTCCTGTAGAAGATGAACAGTTGCCACAAAAACAAAGCCATAAAACATGGCAAAGTAACTTACAATTTCAAACTGTGCAAAGAGACATTGAGACAACATACAAGACATAGTGGAAAAAAAACAAATTTCAAAATCCTCAGAAATGAGGGAGAGAATTTGGAGTGGGGGTGTTGGGGAATAACTAAGAAAATCACTTCAGAAGTAAAAACTAAACTAGAAAGAAGAACAACAACAAAAATACAGAAGAAAGATCTGGGACAGAGCGCATATTGGGGATACACAAAAAATCTTACATACAGATAATAAGATCTCTGAAGAAGAGCCAAATGCAGGTCAACAGAACACTTCCATGAAAATTAAGAAGAAAAAAATTTTTAAGATTTAAGAAATACATAAAAGTATACTGTTTATCAGATAATCCCAACTCAACAACTAGATAAAAAGAGCCAGTAATCCGTAAGGGATAATAATTAGTTACCAGCAGAACTTCTGTCATGTTTTTATGCCAGAGGAAAGAATATATTTAAGATCCAAAAACAAAAACAAAACCACATGAGCCGAAGATTTTATATCCAATAAAACTGACTAAATGATAGAAGGCGTATACGGTTATCCGTATGCAATAACCAGGAAATGCTCTTCCCAGGAGCCCTACAGAGGAATCCACTGCAGAGCAAACTTCAGACAAACGTCTAGGGAAATAAGAACTTAAGGACTGGTGGGGAGACATAAAATATAGTTACTCAGAAATAAGAGCGGCGGCGCTAAATTCAGTTACTCATAGATGGGGAAGCTACCGCAGGACTAGAAAGAACTAGAAAATGTAACAGCTCTATGTTCAATGTAGACAGAGTCTAACAAAAGCAGCAGGTGGAGACTGCATACGTCAAAGAACACTTCTTTGAACATATCCACACCATGTTTTTCCTTTGCTATCTCTCTGCTGAAGAGGCCCAGAAACAGTGATTAATCCACCAGCAATAAGCATCCTTATGCCCAGACTGTTCTTGAAATACCATTTCCCACTGAAGGAAAAGATGGATCCCAGACAGTGTGGGAGAATCAACATACTCACTAGGCAGGAATGAACAATCCGAAATTCCTGGGGTCATAACAAAATGACCAGGAGCCAACTAGTCAAAGATGGGGCAATCTGAGCTTCACTAAGGATAGTAATTATAATGCATAAATTATCATAATTATCATATCTTAATATTAAAAATAACTGGTTACCTTCAGAGGTTGTTAGGAAACCAATCCACTATAGTGAAAATAGGCAATGGAAAAGAATCAAGTATTTATCCTAAACTTCCTATATCATGAAGTAGTCAGTAGTTGAGAGGAAATGTCTCTTTATAAGCATATTCCAAGTAAGAACATGCAGTGAGAAGAAGACAGTCTCTTCAGCAAATGGTGTTGGGAAAACTGGCTTATACCATATCCAAAGATAAATTAATGGATTAAGGGGGGTGCCTGTGTGGCTCAGTCATTAAGCATCTGCCTTCCACTCAGGTCATGATCCGAGGGTCCTGGGATTGAGCCCCGCATCAGGCTCCCTGCTCAGCAGGAAGCCTGCTTCTCCCTCTCCCACTCCCCCTGCTTGGGTTTTCTCTCTCGCTGTGCCTCTCTCTGTCAAATAAATAAATAAAATCTTTAAAAATAAAATAAAATAAAATGGATTGAGGACCTAAATGTGAAACCTGGAACTATAAAAATCCGAGAACAGAGCACAGACAGTAATTTTTCTGCCATTAGACACAGAAACTTTTTTTCTAGATCCGTCTTCTGGAACAAGGCAAACAAAAAACAAAAATAAACTAGTGGAACTACATCAAAATACAAAGCTTCTACACAACAAAGGAAACAATCATCAAAACTAAAAGGCAAACCTTATCTGATAAAGGTTTAGTATCCAAAAGAGAACTTATACAACACCCCTAAAACAAATGATCCCAATAAAAAATGGGCAGGAGACATGAATAGACATTTCTCCAAAGAAGATATACAGATGGTCAACAGACACATGAGAAGATGCTCAATATCACTCATCATCAGGGAAATACGGATCAAAACTATAATGGGATATCACCTCTCAGCTGTCATCAGAATGACTAAAATCAGCAACACAAGAAACACAAGAAACAAGAGGCAAGGATGTAGAGAAACAGGAACCCACATGCACTGCTGGTGGGAATGAAAACTGGTGCAGCCACTATGGAAAACAGTATGAAGGTTCCTCAAAAAGTTAAAAATGGAATGAACCACCCTACCATCCAGTAATTGCACTACTGAGTAATTATCCCAAAAATACACAAACACCAATTCAGAGGGATACACGCACCCCTACATTTGCAGCTTCATTATTTATGACAACCAAATTATGGAAGCAGACCAAGTGTTCATCAATAGATGAATGGATAAAGAGCTGGTAAATATATATATAATATATATGTGTGTTATATATATTATATATATTATGCAATATTAATCAACCATAGAAAAGAATTACATCTTGCCATTTGCAACAACATGGATAGAGCTAGAGAGTATAATACTAAGTGAAACAAGTCAGAAAAAGACAAATACCATATAATTTCACTCATATGTAGAATTTAAAAAAAAAAAAAACAAGTGCGCAAAGAAAAAGACAAACCAAGGAACAGACCCTTAACTAGAGAGGACAAAACTGATGGTTACCAGAGGAGAGACTGGTGGGGGGATGGGTGAAATAGGTGATGAGGATTAAGGAGTGCACCTGTGATGGGCAGCAAGTGTCATACAGAAGTGCTGATCACTGTATTTTACACCTGAAATTAATGCAACACTACATATTAACTATACTGGAATTAAAATAAGCCTAAGACTGAACAAGTATTCCAACTAATAAATGGAAATGAAATTACAGAATTTTAATTATAAACCAGACATAAAGAAACTCCTGACAATAAAACATAATACTTCCTATGGTCTTGCCAAAGGGATCAAATCTGAGTCTGATCAAGCTTCTTGATCTAGCTGCCATTTTGCAGGAAATGAAATATAAGAAACAGGATTATGCAATCAGCAAAAGCCAGACTGTCCTAGATAAAAATAAATAGATGGGACTCCTGAAGATTGGGGGGGGGGGGGGGGCCTTAAAGACATTCCAAATTTTTAAAAAATCATGAATAAATTATGGTGTCTGGTGATGTACTTTTGGGTAATAAAACTATAAAGAAACTCAAGGAAATGACTCCTATAAAAGTCAAGGTAGTGATTAGGAATAGTTCAAAAAAAGCAGGGACGGGGGGATTTGAAATGGACAGGATAGCTGAAGGGTAGATGGCAAGGTTCCATTAATTAACCTGGGTGGTGTTTCCCTTATGATAATTCACTAAGCTACATATTTGTTTTTGGTGTTTTCTAGAACTGTTTTAATTTACAATAAAAAAGTTTTTTTGTTTTTTAAAGGTCTGACTTCTAGTTCTAACTGCAGAACATGGGTAAGTCACTTGCTAGGCCTTTACTCATGTTCAAAATGTAAAGGTACGCTAAGATATATTCTAGACCTACAATAAATAAACTATAAAAATGTCTACTAAAGGAGTATATTGCCATTCTTTACAAAAATCATGCCAGAAAATGACTTAAGTCATGGAGAGTGATAGAACAGCCTTCCCAAAGCGGGGGGGGGGGGGGGGGGGGGAGATCCACCCCCCCCCCAAAAAAATTAGCTTAACAATGATAACATCTAAATTTACTCTTGGACTATTTTTTCAGATTTTGGTGATCCCAAGGATAGAGTTCCCAGTTTACCTGGTCTATCCCTGGAAGGCTTTCTGATATTGAAAGGATTTCAAATAGTTCTGTATTACATTGAACGTAAGAAGATATACCAACCCTATTTTCTTCAAAGTGGAGGGGAACCATGATACTGCACCATTTAGGAAATGGTATTAAGTCAGGGAAACATGAAATTAAGAATTAATGCTTTTTGTACATCAAGATGATTAACATATGAAGGATTTAAGTATGTATAGAATGTATTCTATTTAGGAATAATTAAGAACTGAAAGGCTGTCTCTTAAGCCCAAACTAAATTAAGGAGGGTTTTAAGATTACAGCCACCAACTAGGAATATCAATCAGTCCACTGAAGCTTTTACACCAGGCATACTCTTTTCCTCCTTATTAATACTCCATTGGACATCTCCCAAAACAGACCAGGTCCTTCCATCTGTCATAGTAGACAGAATCAGAATAGGGGAATGTTAAAGTGGACAAACGTTAGGATTTCTTCATAGCTACAGTATGCCATTCTGATCTGATGCCCAGTCAAACTAGCCTTAAACCCTAAGTGGCTTTATTTGTAAATATGCTCTATGCTTTGCCTTTAAATTCTATCAACTCCTAGTCTTTTGTTGAATTAATGTTACACTACATAGACCTCTAGCGATGAGGCTCATCTTGTACATCCCAGGAGAGTTTTTCATCCTTGCTTTTACACTAGAATCACCAAGAGATCTTCACAAAGTGCAGGTACCTGGATCCTACCTGCAGGAATTAACTTGCTAAATGCTAGGGCTCAGACACAGTTTTGAGGTGTTTTCTCTTTTTTTTTTTTAAGTTCTCCAGAAGATTCTAATGGATATCAAGGTTGAGAACCAACGTTCCTGTCCACTCTCATTTCCGGCTCATTTCATGAATTACCTATCCCCTTCACTCATGAAAGGCAACCACAGATACATAACATTTTTTTCATTTTCACATATTCCTTCAGAACTCTTTCTTCTTTCAAACGGTTCATTCCATTGGGCTATTGCTCATCACTTTTGTCTCCCTCAAATCACGTGCCTCTTTTTTCTGACACTCTCCAAGTTTTTACTACTTTTGCTGTAATCGGTCATAAGTGTAATTACATTTGCAAAATCTAAAAAGCAAGAGCAGAGCAAATTATCTCTGACCAAGAAACAATTCAGTGAAAAAGATAAAAACCACCTCAGATGATCTCCAATGCCACAACTGGTATAAGCATCGGGGACAACATCAGATTCTAAAATTCTAGGTTTTACCAGTAAATAACATTATTTCTATATCAGGTGAGTCTTTTTTAAAATTGCTTTAAGAAAAGGTATCTTTAAGGTGGGTTTGTTTTGGTAAGATCTTATTTGAGAGAGAATGAGAGTGTGTGTGTGTGCCAGCAGGGTGGGGGGGCGGGGGAAGCAGAGGGAAAAGCAGGCTCCCTCCCTGCTGAGCAGGAAGCCAGATGAGGGGCTAGATCTCAGGACTCTGATAGCATGACCTGAACCTAAGACAGATGCTGAATCAACCAAACCACCCAGGCACCCTTAAGATTTTTAAAAGACCAAAAATACACAATTCTAATTTGAACTTAATATAATTTCTTGTAAGAAAAAAAAAAAAAAAAGATGAAGAAAGGATGACTGGGTTCTTCATTATCATCTCCTGCCTAAGCAAGAACACAGGGCAGTAATAGCAGGAGCACATTATTCGCCCCCGGTGCTGCCCAGAAACAACTCATAATGAAGCTGGATGGATTTGAACTGTTAGAAGATCATTTTAATTGTACATAAATAAAACCTGTCCTATGTAGGCAGAAATGGAAATTAAAGTGCCAGTTAGATTATTAGGAAATACTCCTAACAAGAAATTGGTTCATTGCCCTGGGGCTCTGATATTTCCTCCTAGTCAGCAAGAAAGACTGGAGACAAACAGACAAAATAACGGAAGCAAGGGCACTGCCCTGCCGATAAATAGGTAAGTGTCTAATACCAAGTACCAGCCACAAATTTTTACTCAGCTTTTGTTACAAGTGCACTTGGATCAAATCCCTAACCTGAAATGGAAGCCAAAAAAAAATCCACGTTAACTTTAAGTAGCAAAAATGTGTAGAACTGTCTGGTTCATCTAAGTTCCCAGTGCTTGAAATATAACCCTTTTAAGTAATAACAACGATTAAAAGTGAGAGAAAACAACACTTGTTGTAGCTGCATCTGACAATGTTTTCCAAAATTAACATGAAAATAAACCCCTTCCAGAAAAAAAAAAAAAAAAGACTCTGAAAGGTATGAAAATGCCCCCACCAATAAAATACAATATTAACAAATCAGGGCTAAAAGAGATGAACTCCAGGTTTTCTACCTAGGAAAAAATATACAAATTTGACCATCACTAGTATTTTCCCAAAACAATTCTTTCCTGATCAGGACACGCCTAGAAGGACGACACTGGACAAAACCACATCATTCATACTTGAACATCATGCCCTACTGGGCTAGGACAAGAGGTACCTGGTAACACCTTTCAAAATATACTATATATACACACAGGTACACATACATACAAGAACCTACAATCCTACATTTATGAACTCCACGTAGGCACATTTTATCACATTGTTTAAAAAACTTGTTACCCTTTCTATATGCCTTTTAAAGTTATGTTCTAATATTTGGTGTTTATTTCTTACTAAAGAAGTCTAACCCAGAACTACAGAAATACTTAGGGGCTGAAGGAGGAGAGCTCAACATGAAGCAAACTTCTCCAATACACGCCTCAGAGGAGCCTTGCAGTCAGTTGTCTGTGGTCACGAATGACTAAGAAAGAGAAAAGCTGAAAACAAAGTCCAAAGAAGCGGACTTTCAGGAGCAGAAAGATTAATTCTGCTTCTTTGGGGAAGAGGTGGGGAGAGACGGATGGCGGACCAAAAAGGAAAAAACTAAATATAAACAGGAAATAAATGTTGGATGTTTTAATGAAGAAGCTGAGAAATGTGAAATTAGGCCCTACCAGTCATCAGCCCCCCCCCCCCCCAAAAATCAGCTCTTTACTTGCAGGTGCGATACAGCTTCCTAGGGCATACAGATGGAGGGAGCGAGGTCCAGGAGCAGGAGCTTAGAGGAATTTTTTATTCCAAGCTAATGCATTCAGAAGGAACTAGAAGTATGTATTTGGAAGAGAAACTATTGAGCCTTTTATCCACAACAAATGGTACAACCCAAAAGATAAGACCACATGCTGACAGGGAGCAGTCTGGTAGTCATCTGTATAGAGGTAAACTGTCAGGGCTGTCTCATATCTTGTGTTTAAAAATAAGTTCCGGAGGGGCACCTGGGTGGCTCAGTCAGTTAAGCATCTGCCTTCCACTCAGGTCATGATCTCAGGGTCCTGGGATCGAGCCCCACATGGGGCTTCCTGCTCTTTGGGGAGCCTGCTTTTCCCTCTCCCTCTGCCTGCAGCTCCCTTGCTTATGCTCACTCTGTCTCTTTGTCAAATAAATAAAATAAATAAATATATGGGGGGTGGAGAAAAAGTCAACTCCAAAAGCACTGATAAGCAAACACTCAAGCCCACTACTTAGTTCCTGGAGGCAAAGGTGTTATATTCCACCCACACCGCCCCCCCACCCCCCCACTTCCTCCCTCCCTCTCACACCCTCTGAGCTGCTTTCTTCTTCTAGGAATTTGCTTTCCCTTTCAGGGCTGTAGATGTTGACTTCTCAGGACTCCTCCAGTTTGCATTGCCACAGATTACCCTGAAAAAGCAGCCAACTGAAACAGCACAAAGAAGATTCTTTCTTCTCAACAGATGGAAGAAGTAGAATGAATTTTTTTATTTTTAAGATTCCTTTGCGATGGAGGGGTGGGGAAGGGAAGTATCTTATTGCTCTAAATCCTCCCCTCTGTAAGGTATCCTTTTTAACACCTTTTTCCAGTGGTTTTTAAAGTAACCCATGACTTCCTGTGACTTTCACATTACCCAGACATCACCTACCCGGAGCCAGTTCACCCTGAATACAACTCAAGCACCAGCAGGAGTATAAACACCAACATCAAAATGGGTATCGCAGACACGGGGAGGATATACCAACACCAAGAAAAGAAAAACTTGGTGAGGGCAGCTCGTCTATTAGGATTTATCTCCAAAGCCTGGTTTGTCTCCTCAAGGTACAGGATTCCTGACAACAAAACCATCATTTAACGTTATCTGCAGAGGTGCTTTCAGAATTTGAAGGGGGAAAATAACTAGACCACAATAAAGAACGAGAACAACACTCAAAGCCAGGGTAAGCAGGACTCAATCCATTTACAGGGTAGATGTTTATTAAATTACAGTTCCCTTTAGAAAATAGGGGAAATTTTTACACAATTTGTGGCTTAAGAGCTCCTTGGTGTTGGTTTCAAAATTTTCTTCTTCCATTTTTTTGTTGGAAACTATGGAGTCTCTTCCATTTGGACTATCATGTTAGAGCCTCATTTCAAGGTCCTTACCCCTTACTGCAGAATACTTACCAGCCCCCTCGTAATCAAACAAAAGTCAAGACTGTATTCATTCTTTCCAAAACAAATTTTCTTCAATAAACTTGCTACGGAACATCTGAGGCAAGTCTTATCTACCAAGGAATGGCCACTTGGCGCTGTACTACCCGCTCTCATGTATGCACAGTCTACTTGATGAGGGGAGTAATTTTCAGAATGAATTAGAGATGGAAACCCTGCATAGGCAGAAGGCTATAGGGACGGTCCAGCCAGATGCGCACAACAGCATAGCAAAATCCCCACCTAAAGTAGTTTAAATAATCACCTCACGTGACAGAAAAATCTGGAGGCAGGGCTGTATAAGACCAGATCAGCAACTCCAAGAAGTCATGTGCCAACTATCCCACGCCCTCTCACAACCATGTCAAATAACTGGGAAAAAAGTGGTTTTCTGCCCTGGATCTCTTTGTGAGGGATTAAAACCTTTCTCAGAAGCCCCCAGCAGACAGTACTGGACAAACCTGGCTCACATACCCATGCTGTAGGAAACTGGAAAAATGTGGCTTTGGCATTTTTCGGCCTCTAAAGTAGGCTCTTTGCTTTAAAAAAAAAAAAAATAGTTAATAATCTTCTAACTGAAAAAAATCAGCATTACCATTGGGCTACTGAAATAAACTTAAGGTCTTAGAAACAACCTGGCTTGATTGAGGATTTGTTATTTTTCCCCCATTCCAAAAATCCAGCTTAGCTACTTTAGGGCTGGTTTAAGCATTAATATTTCTAAAGAATTTTCAGATTATCAACTGCAGGCATCAGTGCTATTTTGAAAAATGTTAATGCTTCTCCACAAAACAATCTCAAAGCAAAGTCTAAGGCTAAATTTATAACAAAGTTTATCTGACACAAACACCCCCATGCTCTCTAGAATAACTCATCTATAAATTTTGATGGTTTTTCCTCAGAGAAGATTTTTTGTCCTCATTAACCTCAATACACTGGTATGAGAGAGTCTGTATCTAAGAGTTAATGTGTTTCTACTTCCAGAGCAAAAATAGATGACTGGTCAGCTTGAACTTTCTAGAATGTTAACCAACCGCCAAATTATTCAGCATCCTCCTAGGAAAAGCCATGATCCTCCACACACTAATTAAATGAGTGAATGCTTTAATCATACTTTAGATAACTAATCTATTTCAATCCTGATAATCTAATTATCTAATTCTAGTAAATAAATTCCAACCTCAGTCCAAAACGATTAGAGGATTAAAGTTTACAATCAGTGTATGCAAACTGAAATAGATCCACTCTAATGAAGTTCAAAGCAGTTTGTTCTAAAAAGTCTGTTTATTATCTAAAATTCAAGAATTAAAATGCATTATTATACCAATGTTTTCTAAACCAGTTCTAACTAATATAGTATCTCTTATAATTTTATTAAGTGAATTTATGTTCTTTGGATTTAAAATTGTCTAATAGGGGAGTCATCCCTGATCACTCCATGAGACAGCACAAGGAGGGTTGGAGAGACAGGTAAAAATAGATAAAGGGGATTAAGAGTACCCTTACCAGAGATGAACATTGAGTAATGTTAGAATTAGTGAAACCTCTTGTACATCTGAAACTAATGTAACACTGCATGTTAACTACACTTCAATAAAAAAGGAAAATAACACCATCTCCACGTCCCATGCGTTTTTTCCACATTGCATTTCATTTATCACGTATGTTTATGTGTTTCTGTTACGTGTCTTATGTTGCTCCATAAGTCACCATGATTGACCATCTTGGTACTCCAACTCCAATGCCTGGAACACTGCCTGATATACAGACACTTAATAAATGTGATGCAGACTCACGAATGGTCAATTTGTATTTTTCAAAAATATAAGTCCATGTCCATCAATAACTACAGTGTAATGATTTCAACAGCAAGAACAAATCACAAAGAAAAAATAAGAAACAATTGCTAACAACCACTGCTACCAAAAGAGGCAGCCACAGGTATAAAACCTGCTATGTTCCACTCATGAAATAAACTATTTTTTTTAGTATTTTATTTACTTGACAGAAAGAGAGAGCATGAGCCGGGAAGGGGGTGGGGGTGGGGGGCGATGGGTGGGGAGAGGGAGAAGCAGGCTCCCCACTGAGCAGGGAGCCCGTGTGACTAGATCCTAGGACCCAGGATCATGACCTCAGCTGAAGGCAGATGCTTAACAGGCTGAGTGAGCCAGGACCCCCATAAACAATTAAATTCTAACAACAAGCCTATGATATAGCTCTAAGTCCCATCTTGTGGAGGAGGATGTTGAGAATCCGGTAAAATAAGATGCCCAGTATCAAAGGGATGATAAGTCAATCCACAATACAAGTGCTCTCTTAAGTCCCTAATGTTCATTTGTGATATCCAGGGACCATTAAGGGGCAAAAGCAATTTTTGTCACAATAGCAGGAAACAACACCCATCTACATAAGGAGCCAGAAAAAGTACAGTACTCTGATTTCTACAACTCAACATCAAACTGCAGAACAGGAGGCATGCTTAAAAATTAAACATCACTTTAGTCTGCTTTCTAAAAGAAAATCCTCCAAGTCACTGACTGGTCTAGTAGATAAATAGAGCTTACGTATCAGTAACTTAAATTCTCGTAACTTGGCCTTTAGTTAAAATATCCAGTGAAAACTGCAGCGTATTAAGTTATTCTTCTCCAACCAATTCTGTTTTAAATTCAGCCAAAAGCATTTTCTACTGTCTTTCTGATTGCTTCTTCATTAGTTCCCGTTTTGTAGACTTCATCCCATCCATCAATTCGATTTCTATATGACTGGTCAAGCTCATTTGTTGTCCCATGAAATAAATGTAATTGATTCTGCATGCCAGTCATGGTTTCTTAGACATTTACTCATTACTTCCACCCACATATTTCATGTTTCCTTGGAAAACTGGCAGCCACGTGGAGGCTTAATGCTCTTTTCAACGTCTACATTTATAATTTGTTATGAGATAATTTTATCCATAGGGAACCTCACATTAAAGATATGCCGCCTCTCAGCCACTATTATGTGAACTGATTTAGGTAGTTATAGTAAAATCGGCCCTACTTTTCTATAATACAAATATTATCCCAATTTAAAAGTGACATCAGAGATCAATAGCCATCTTAATCCACTTTCCTTAAAAAGGAAAGAAGTCTTGGAGGAAACCAACCCAGTCCATGTTCCTCATGAATGTCAGGGGCTAAAAAGCAAAAGCAGTCTTAGAAGGTACGAGAAATATTTTTAAATTAAATAAACATCCTACTCGTGGTCTTTATACATTCAAAAGCCCTGTGATTCCAGTTGCTCAAAAATTTAAGCACTTCGTTAGACAAATGTATTGTTTTCCACACTATAACACGGTTCAGCAGTATTTTTCAACTTGACAGTTTTACTTACTGTCTTGGAAGCAGTATTAATGTACTGCATCACCATTTCTTTTTTGATGCTGAAGTCCTTTTCCCGCAATGGTGCCTTCTTATCTTCATTTAAATTCATATCTTCCTGGAAAACACAATTAAAAAGCCTCATTTTAGAATCTAAGTAGAGTAGCAATTCTACATACCCTAGGAACGGAAAAATCAATAATTTGTGACTAAAGCAGCATTAATTGTTTCGGAATGATTTACACATAGTTCTGCATGGAGAAAAGAAAGAGCAGGAAATACAGACAAAAACATGTTCTAGATCATTTTAACAGGTAAAACACTTACCAGAAAATCTTTTTAAAATTCACAGCAAGCTAGTAAAATTACATTCTCATCACTACAGATAATTAGACACTTAGATTTCTACCTTTCCTAAGGTCATCTAGAGTCACAATTTAAATACACACATGCACACATACACAAACACAAACACAACACACACAACTATAGTTTGTTGTTGTGTTTTTAAATAGCTGTACCTGAAGCTATCTTGCACTATTTCTGAAAGAGCTGCTCCATGTATCAAAAATTAAAAGGTAAATAAGCCAACCACTTTCCAGATTGTGTAGCTACAAGCTCATCTGATCAAATACCTGGTATAGATCCTGGCAAAAGGCATTCTATAGTGGTCTCTTGTCTACCCCTATCAAAAATATCCATTAACTACTTAGTCTATTCTGTGTTCTAAATCAGCTAAGAGTTGTACTCATAAAAAGAGGTACCACCCAAAAATCTAACATTTCTCAACAGCACCCATCAAAATAAAGATTTAAGTAACCCAGATCGTGCTACAGGTCTCATTTTAACTTTTTAAAAATACAAGTCAAGAATGCCCACTTAAATGTGGGAATTTCTACAAGCTGTCTTATTTAGAGGCTGCTCTGGCAAAGAAAAAGAAGCCTACAGGGAGACAAAAATGACTAAATTAAAAGGGCAGCTCAAATGGATTTCCTCCAGATACTAGCCCTTTGTCATGTGTGATATGCAATATAACACACCTGAATTATACCAACCCTATATCCACTCAGAAATAGGTGTATAAAAATCAGAACTTTGGAGCACCTGTGGAGTCCAGCAGGTTAAGTTTTTATAAATGTTTTATAAAAGTGCTACAACTCATCAGACACTGTTATTTATGCCTTGAGCTGACTCAGTTTTTGGCTACTAATCCCTTCAAGCACTTAAAAGTCAAAATTTCCTTCATTTCACTTTGATATAAATATTTAAGATTTTAGAAGTTGTTCCACTTGACCCTAATAAAAGGTAGTAATTAATAATGTCACTCCTGCCCATTCAGGTTGGAAATATCTTATTATGTGAATAATGGTTTGTTTTGTTCTCCCTCTTTCTTTTTTTTTTTTTTTTCTTTTTAACTTTATGCCAGGGACTCTCTATAGACCTTAATACCACTTAGGATTTTAAAAATATCTTGAAATATTTTGGTTGTCAATGACTGAGATGATGCTATCTGCATTTATTAAGATGTGCTAGACATTCTTCAACACCTGGGCTAATCCTGCATGATAAGAAATTATTCTGTGTCCCACAGACAGATGCACAAACAAAAAAAAAAAAAGAAGAAGAAGAAGAAAGAAGAAAAAGAAAAAACAAAACAAAACACAAAAACTTCCTAAGCTTTGACTAATTCAATAGAATTAAATATAAAATGGAATTAATATGTAAATTGTTACTGATTAAATACTTTGCAGTATGTGGTTTTAATAGACATTGATTTTTTCCAAGAATCCTACTACTCTGCAAGTTATAGTATACTGGCTTTTTGTTTTGTTTTAAATAAGCTTTGCCATCAATTGTGCTCAATTTTTTTAATTTGGGTATCCCAGGAAGACACTGGTTGTTGTATTTGAATCACTGGAACAGCAAAGCTATGTTGACATGCACAATAGCTATTATACTCACGTGAAGCAAAGATTCAAAAATGACTTTTTTGAACCTTCCTGACTAGTCATGGCCAATTGCTTACATTGCAATATATGTGGTTGTATTATGCAGTACAGTAAGACATTAAATGGATTTTTTAAATTATGATTATAGATAGCTTCTACTGTCTATAAAGACTTTCACTGGAAGAAAGTAATGGGGAAGTCACAGGGAAGTAACGGGAGTAGTTGTTCTAAAAAGGCAAAGGACATGAGAGTATGGAGAACCTCTGTATTTAATTATTCACTGTATTTTTTATTTTCTGTCCAATGGGCAAACATGACTCAGCTCTTTACCAGCAAATTAAAATAGTTAGTAAATACAGAATATGAGAAAAACTACAAAGTCTAATGCTTTCTTTTTGGAAAGATATATTCAAGATGACAGCAGCTCATACGCAAAAGTGGTATATTTGGAATTAAGGAAGAAACCCATAGTTTTCCCAACCCGTTTCCTCTGCCATACCCCAACTCTCTTGTCTAAATACAGCACTCGCTTCATGATGGTACCAGTTTAAAAGCAAAAAGGAAACAAGAAAGGACACTAAGAAGTCTGGAATCAGCTACGCAGTACCACGGACCCTTCTTGTTTGGCAGGTAACTCTCGATTTGATCAGAAAAAAATGGTCCTGGAAAAAGAAATTCTGCCATTTAAAAAAGGAAATAGAGGAGCACTGAAAAGGAAAAATATGTTTTTGTGCATAAAAAGTGCAAAATTTAGCTCTACAGAGAAAAAGTCTGAAAGAAGAGAGCCCTATCAGGGGCCACAAAGTCCTTGGGAAATGTAGTAGAAGCTTTTTCCAAAACAAATGCACATCTATGTTATAGTAGAAAAACAAAATTTCCTTCTACCCTTTATAGGTTTTTCTAGTTAATTTAACAATTAAGTTGTCATGAGCCAGATTAATGGGAGAAAATCACATACGTGAAAGATTTCAAGACAGAAAGGTAAAATGAGGCTTATATGCCATCCTGAGGTAAGGAATGGAACAGGAGCCCTGGGTTTCAAGGGAAGGAGGGCAATTCACAGGTGGTAAGAAAAGTTTGGTAATCAGATAGTTGTCCTCCCACACAGGTCACTCAGATAAAACTTCTCTCTCATAACTCCTCTCTGGGAAAGGCTCCCAATTTAGATTCTTCTAGGTGGTTCAGAGAGGGGAAAAAAATCTCTCTCAAGCCCGTAGGGTCTCAAATGCCTTCCGCTTAAATAGCGCACATGTTAAAGCGACACATTTGGGGGAAACTTGCTCTGAACCACTTCAGTGTTTTTGTGTTTAATTCCAGAGGAACTAAGCTGAGCATTTCTGAAGGCTATCCCAGAAACTGGAGTGGGGAAGTGGGGTTCAGGAGCCTAGCATCTTCATGTAATAACCCCCTGTCTTAGGGGAAAATCTTCATTGTGAGAATTTGAGTATCACATCGTCTACACTCCCTGAATTACAGAATAGAAAATCCAGGCTCACAGAAATTAGACGACTTTTCAGGGATAGCTGGTTATTTGAAACTCGAGACCCGGAGCCCCGACTCCCAGTCTAGTGCAGCTTCCAGGTAGTTCTAATAGGTCCCTTGAAAGCAAGTCATCAATTTTTATGTTACTCAGTTTACACCTGTCCAAAATGATCACATAGCATCTCTCCTACCTTAGGTCAGGTTCCCTAGAGGTAGAGTATGAGACAGGGATTCTGGTGCACAGGACCTAATGGAGGGGATGCCTTCATGCTAGTGAATAAAAAAAAGCAAGACAGAGCTGGGGAAAGACACATGTGAAAATGTTGCTTCAGCCCGAATTGCACTGCTATCAGTACTACCTAGAGTAAGAGGGCAGTTGTACACCTCCAAATGAGTCAGTTAGCTACAGGATCATAGTTCCCGGAGGCCAGATCTCTGGAGAGGGCAGCTGTGAGTCACTGGGAACCAATATGAATCGACTGAGGTTTGCATGCACCAGCCTGGTAAAGGGTGTCCTTTAGGGGCACAACAGCACACACAACAACTTTTGAAAACAACTGTATAATAAGGCTTATTTTTAAACAGAACCAGATAATACAGAAGCACATACAGGGCCTCAACAAGCTATACAAACCATGGTATGAACCAACTCTTCCATTCAAACATAGGTTGGTACATCTACTACACTGCATAGGGACAAAAAGAAAGTGCAGGAACAGATTTTAAGAGATTCCTGAAATGTGGTTTACTTCACTGTATCAATGTACTCAGACATATGTAAGTAATTCATTAAATATTATAAATCAAATACTGAACAGGAAATACAGAGAACACATAATTGTAAAAGAACAGATGAGTAATTTGAATGAGGCTAATATTTAGTGGATAAAAGATAAAGTTTTCCCACTTCTAGTTATCAGTTGGCTATTTAGGTGACTAGATCTCAAAAATATCTTAGCAGTTATCAAATCAAAGCTGTCTGAAGAGTATTGTTGCTAATGTTCTATAAATATCTTAACATACATTATAAAGTAACTAACTTATAGTGCTACCTTCATACACATGTTGAGACACGGTTTTGCCTGGGGAAACTGGGAGTTGCAACATCAAAAACTAATTTTCCTTTAGTTAATTACTTTCTAATTAAAAACTATACCTTAATTGAACCACTGTGCTATTTTACTATGTGAGTCTGACTGGAACTAAGGATAGATTTTAGAAACAGAAAAAATGCTGCAGAAAAGAAACCCAAATGAAGGAGCACTCGACAAAATAAGGATTCTTCTCAAGTATAAAGGTCATGGAAGATAAGGAAATGTCATTGATTGGAGGAGACCAAGGATACATGGTAATCTGAACTTGAGACATGATCCTGGATTGGATCCTAGAACAGAAAAAAATGCAAGTAGAAAAACTGGCAAAACCTCAATAATGTAATTTAGTACTGTACCAACATTAATGTCTCAGTTTTAATAACTGCATTCAAGTTATATAAGACGTTGACTTTGGAGGAAGTTAGGTGAAGGGTATCTAAGAATTGTCAGTGCTCTCTTCACAACCTTTCTATAAATCTAAGATTGTTTCAAAATCTTATTGCAAGATAAAATTGAAATATTTATAGACTTTCTGCCATTAAAATAAGTTCAAAATGAGGAAATGGAACATCCCTCATTCTTAAAAATTTTTTTTAAGTCTAGTAAATAATGTACACTTGCAGTGTATTTGGCTATAATAAATACAGACTTGACAGAGGGGAAGTAAGTACAGAAACCACTATCAAAACAAATCTGAGGTTACTAAAAGGTAGAGTTAAGACACAGGTATCAGAATTCCATTCCAAATCTAAAGGTCAGGCACCCTTTGGAATTTTCCCAGACCAAATTCAAGTTGTTCACATTTCTTCCCATTTTCATTCCAAACCTGCCCTGTAAACCATCCTCATTCTTCCCAAAATTCTTTCTATAACTTTTGACAAAGATTTAGTATTCCTGTCATCTTAAATAAGTTCTTGGGCCAGGCATGGCACTCAACATTTATAATTATGTAATAGCCTCTTTTTCATTGAAGAGAGAATGGAAGCTTAGGAAATTCCTTCAGCTGACCAAAGTCCTATGGCTGAAATTTGAAATCTGGTCTATCTTAACTCTCCATTTTTATTCCCATAGTATTTGTCTCCATCATGATCTAAAATCGAATTTCCTTTGGGGCTAATACTATCAGACTTAACACTTATGTGGGCGAGCACCTGGTGTTGACTCCTCTTCCGTCCCATGCCTTGCCATTCAGTCTTCAGCCTCCCCTGACCAGGGGTCTTTATTTCCCCTTTTCTCAACCCCAGTCTTCCTGACCACACCTAGACCTTTTCATTATGTAAAAACTGTTGCACCTCAAGGATCATCATAATCTCCACAACTCTATTCTCTGACCTCCATCTTCTCTCTTTTCACTTGTCCTACTCCCAAACCACCATGGTCTTGACCTCAATAAAACCTTTTTCCTTGATCCCTTCTATTTTCTCCCAAAGCAGGTTAATTCCATGATCCATCACTTCCTACATTTATGGAAAAGCCAACTAGATTTTCCTTCTCACATTCCCTAAGGTCCTTATTTCAAATTCCCTTCCCAGAGAACTATGAAACTATTACTTCCACCTATCATTTTCAGTAAGCAAATTTCAATTTCCTCTGTGAAAAGAAAGCTTTCAATTTCCCATTTCCTATATTACCAATTTATTTGCACACTAAAGTTTATCAATTCTTGCATCCACCCAAAGATAATTCCATTCATTTATGCTCTGGATCCTCCTTCCTCTCACCTCCCGAAAGGGCACTGCATATCAATTATCCTTTTTTAATCCTGTCTCACTAAATTGTTCTCAGTTGGTTGGGTCTCAATACATAAACACGTTAATCCTTAATGGATCAAAATTAAAAAGAAAAGGAGCCTTCCCTCAACCCTAGCTCTCCTTTATATATGGCTTCCTTCATTCTCCTTCACAGGTAACCTTTTAAAGAACTTTTTTTGTACACTCGCTGCCACTTTCACAATGCAAAGACCACAGTGGATTTCCTTTCAGGTATTTGTTAAGTAAGAAGTAACACAAGTTTGCAAACAGAATTTGCTAATCCTCTTTCGGGACAAACCATGAGATGAAGATAATTTTCTGAAGGATGAAGCTGGAGCTAGAGATAACACTCACCTCCCTAGCTGAGAAAAATGACAGAAATAAGGTCCAGCCCCAGAGACAGATTCTTCAGACACAGGTAAAAATGGCCAAGCTGAAATCCAGGACATTTTCAGGAAGCACTAGCAGAACTGCACAGAACCTTGGTGACCTGGGACAACGGTGGCATCTGGGGGAGGAGTGAACAGAGTAGAGATCCTCCAGACTTCCCTCAAACTGTGTCCATTTCTATGATGCACTGTGTCCAGCCAGAGGAATGAGGATACATCTTTTTCTAAATTGCACATGGACACCCTAGGTGTCAAAAGCAGCCCTCACCTAGAAACCAGGTCAAAGGAATATAGTCAAGTCAGCAGCTGTTAAGCTACTGAGGATTCCTTCTGTCTGTGTGCTGGATGGGGTCATTAGTTCCCACCAACAAGAAAGTTGTAAGCTTGCTACTGTATTTTACACACCTTGACCCCATCTTAGACTGACAAAATACTGGTAAAAATAAATATTTTCCACATTTTCTTGGCAAAACTGAGGGGAGGAAAAAAGATGCAATCTTAATGCTCCCGCACATACATGCAACTAGTTAGAACACTAAGGAGCAATCAAGCAAAGAATGGCAAACAGAATGGACATACTTTCAACCAAGTTACAAACATTAGTCTCACTATTTTCATTCACGGATGTGGATTTTACAAGACAGCATGCTCATTAAATTTACATACATCAAGTTGAGTGGGATAGTTAACACCATGGAGAGTCAGATTAAATTTAAAATGATTGACTATTTGGAGAATTAAGCAAGCATACAGGGAGCAAGCTGAAGATGGTCAGGTCTGAGGAAATTCACCCAGAGAGGAAAAACTCTACAGACGCACAGAGGCATACTGTTTAGAAAATGTATGTGGAAGATAGTAGAGTCCTAGATCCAAACATTGCCCTGCATCAAAAAGCATCATATCAGAAGGTAAAACTAGAAGCACAACAATATCAAAACCAAACATGAAGTCTTTAAAGATTTTTTTTTTTTATTTGACAGACAGAGATCACAAGCAGGCAGAGAGGCAGGCAGAGAGAGGAGGAAGCAGGCTCCTTGCTGAGCAGAGAGCCCGATGTGGGGTTCGATCCCAGGACCCTGGGATCATGACCTGAGCCGAAAGCAGAGGCCTTAACCCACTGAGCCACCAGGCGCCCCCAAACATGAAGTGTTGAATCAAAAGTAATCCTCTCATTTAAAGTGTATTAAGGCTTCTGTTTTATGGGTTAAAACCAAGAGAATTGTTGTTGGAAACAGTCTCTCTTGTGCTCACATTTTTATCACCACAGCAACAAACTGGTTAAGCATTTTAAGAGGTCCACAAGATCCCCTAATTACTTCTCCTGAGACTTATGAGCTCACCAACCTATAAGCACAATTTTACCTGTATTTCCTCTAAAGATGTTCTTCTGTTCTCAACCATATTGGAGTTCATCTTCCACACCATGTGCCAAAAAGGTCTTGCTAATGTTTATCCCTACATTAAGGTACTGTTTACCACCATGAACAGTTCAGTGCCAAATAAAGTGAAAGATTTCATGATCTCATTCCAGATCATTATATACATTCAAAAAGTGTCCATTAACTGAATCTATCTAGTTCTGCAATTTGTTTTAAGTCAGGTTTACATAAAATTAGAAAAAAATCAGAAAATAGGAAAAGATTTAGAATTAGAAAAATTAGAAAAACCTTGGAAAAAAGAACTCAGAATTAACTTTATTACTACTTTATATTCAACACGTCCATAAGTATGTTAATGCTACAGAATAGCTGATCTTTCTCTTGATCTTTTACTATATTCTTATATATGCCTTTATAGCAACTTTTTTACTTATCAGTTTGATTATAGAGAAGTTTTATATATGTGTGTGTGTGTGTATATATACATACATACATATAAAATTTGGTTCTGCCAATAATGAGGTTGAATATTCACTGTTCTATCCATAGTATCTTTACTCAATCCCCATTAAAATTAATCAGAAACCAGACAAGCTAGCTCATTAACAGGACAGAAGCCAAAAAACAGCCTTTATCCAGAGACTGACAAAGAACTCACATAAAATGTTGACCAAATATTCTAACTAGAGCTTACAGAAAGTGTAAAATAGCTCAGTTTGAAACTAAATTTCCCTTTGTCCTAAACCAACAAAGGGGGGGATCTCAAGCATCACTCTTCTTCCATATAAGTTTTAGCTAAATAGATAAGAAATAAAATTAATAGGCAGGGAACTGCATAATTTATTTTGAAATATCTTACTGGAACTGTTCAAGCATACATAAGCACCTATAATCACCAATTGTTATGTGATCTTTTAGGTAAGAACACAGCTAGTGATAAAAACTTTTGATCTGCTTTTCAACTTTTCTAAACAAATAGCCGTATCTTCACCAATTACCTGAAGGATAAATAAATAGTCATAGAATGAATAGACAAAAGCCAACTTTTCTAGAGATGAAAGAAGACGGAGAAAAAGCCCTCACTGTTGGGAAAGAACTGACTTGCACACTTCCTAATTGGTGAAAGAGCATGCCTAAACTTTATCGTAACACCTATTCTTCTTAAAATTCCTCTAACCATTTTATTGGTTCAACGAACTCCCATCAGGCAAAATCCATTGCTCCTAAATCATTTATTTTCTCATTTATCTGGATCTAAAGAGAAACAACTAGGCATTGACATTATTCCCCCCTGACAAACACAGCCCATGAATCAACTTGACAATTGCCTTATACTTCTATACGCTTTTTCTCCTCCTCCTATTTGGATTATTATTCGGATTGCTTTTAAACCACCTTTCCCTAAATTTTTCAATTTCTACCTAAAGGAAAGGGAAAAGGTGACAACTAATAGATCAAAACAAACCATTCCCACACAACCACTCTCATTTTATCTGGCTAACCCTAAATATACTGTTTAAGTTTTTAAGAAATAAAAAAATACTCATGATATAGAAAAGCAGATTTGTAAAGAACACTAATACTTGAAATAAACTAAATGCTAGTAGGAATCTATAGCAGTCAATAAACTTAATTAACACAAAAGTCTTTGTTGGTTTCTCTTTTCATTCCCACTCCTGGGTAAGATATCACCTACACATTCAACACAACAGGTATGCATTTAGCCAACTAAAGAAATAGCTAGGCATATCCTTACAACCAAGGATTAAGGGGAAAATATGATAGGAAAAGAAAAAGGAGGAACTGTCCTTCACAGGTACCCAAACAGTGGGAACATGGGATAAAGTTAGCGAGACGACGAGGCGCCTGGGTGACTCAGTCAGTTAACCGACTGACTTCTTGGTGTCAGTTCAGGTCATGATCTCAGGGTAGTGAAATCCAACCCCACATGGGATTCCTGCTCACCACACAGTTGGCATGAGATTCTCTGTCTCCCTCTGCCTCTCCCCGCCACCCCCACATAGGTGCGCTCTCTTTCTCTCACTGCTGCCACTTCCCCCTGGGCCTGCACTCCCTCACTCAAATAGTCTTTAAAAATGTAAAAAGTTAGCAAGATGAGCCCTCCTCCCACCATCTACGGTAAGTATCAAAACATATGTACATGGTCATATTCAATTTTATAAGTTCACCTGAGCTCTTTTGTCTTCCTCTGGACCTTATGCTTCAAATACATCTGAACTGATTATAAAAAGACATCTCAGTATTTAACTGTATTTGTTCTAGTTTTTATCATTTGATTGCTTAAACTTAACGTTTAACAAGGGGCGGGGCGTGGGAACAGATCAGCTCACTTGACAATACATCCAATAAGCACTGTGAAGGCACTAAGGAGACAAGGTGAGTAAAGTTGACTATCCATAGTCCACTACGATACTCTTAAAAAAATTATTATATCAAAGTTCTCATTAAAGAAGTTCTTATAGTTCTAATGAATCAACAGTAAAACAAATATCAGAGTCACTCATTTAAACAGTAATAGAGGATATATGCAGTTAAAAAAAAGTTAGCAGGATCAAGAATCTACTCTAATGGAAGGCCAATCAACTCAGGAACTAGCCATAACTCAAGTAACTGAAATGTAAAATGAGAAAAGACCTTCACTAAATACTTTAGGGAGAGAAAAACAGAACATATTGACTCTTTTCTAGGGTTTTTAGAAAGAGTTTTATGGAATAGATTGCATTTCATCTTCATTTTGGAGGCAGAAAAGGACTTTTAAGAAGGTAGAGCACATATTTGGAGGCAAAAGAGGACTTTAAGAAGCTGGAGTACAGGGGCGCCTGGGTGGCTCAGTGGGTTAAAGCCTCTGCCTTCGGCTCAGGTCGTGATTCAGGGTCCTGGGATCGAGCCCCACATGGGGCTCTCTGCTCAGCAGGGAGCCTGCTTCCTCCCTCTCTCTCTGCCTGCCTCTCTGCCTACTTGTGATCTCTGTCTGTCAAATAAATAAAATCTTTAAAAAAAAAAAAAAAAAAGAAGCTGGAGTACAAAGAAATAAGAGGAGTTTCTCAGTTCCCCTAATTCAGAGATTATTATGTCTGGAGGGAAATCTCAGTTTTGAAAAATATTCACCACTTTCAAGAAAACAGTTTTAACTTTTACTGTATGATTCTACTCAGTACAATGAAAAAGAAAGGAAGTAAGAAACATAATGCTTTCACAGATACTCTGAGAGGACACACACAAAAAAAGAATCTACAAATAAAAGTGAGAATTCCATAACATTACCAGGTACCAAAATTCATAAACAAAAAGTGACAATATTCTTAGTTAAAAAAAAAAATTTAAAGATGGTTACATATTAGAAGTAAAGAATAAACCTAATAGATGTGCAATGTCCCTAGGGAGAAAAATAAACATTTACTCTGTTAGGAACCAAAAAATCTAGAGATAACACATATAATAATCACAGATGGGAAACTTAACATCACTAAATATCCATTTTTCCTAAATCAATAAATTCACTACGATTCCAGCCAGAATCCCAACAGGGTTTATAATAGAACTTAATTGATACTAAAATTAATACAAAAACAAGGCTCAAGAATAGTCAAGATGATTTGGAATAGAGGGAGGGATCTTAGATAATAAGGCTTATTATACAGCTATAGTAATTAAGACAATGAATGTAAATGAGAGCTAGACAAATAGACTAATGGGCCAAATCTAACCTCCACAACAAATCCACATACATGCGGGAACTTGATGTTTACTAGTGAAGTATGATAAAGGAAAGGATAAGAAGGACTATTAAATCAGTGCTGACAGAAAAAAACAGTTAATCCATGTAGAAAAAAAACTGCATCCATATCCCACAGAAATAAAGATACCGAATCCTGAAATACAGAACAGATTTATGATGTCAGTATTGAGAAGGATTACTTAAATATACAAAAAGCCAATACCATAAGGAGATGGAAAAATCGGACCCCATGGAATTTTATAGTTCTATACTTTAATCCATCTACTCCTAAAGAAAGTAAAAAGACAAGACCAGACTGGGACAAGGATGCTTTACAGCTGATAAACACACATAATCGTTAGTCCAAATAGTGACAAATTCTACAGACCAGTATGAAAAAAAGGGGAAAAAAAAGACAAAAACCCCAGTAACAGGCAAAAGATATGAACAAGAAATTTATGAAGGAATAAACCAAAGGGGTAAATGTGGGAGATGGTCAAAATTCTCATGATCTTTAAAAAATGAGTTATTTAAAGTAGGAGGTAACCTGTTTACAATGAACAGACTTATAATTAAAAAGCTTTATAGTACCAACGCAAACTCGGGGACATTCTACAAATTAACCAAGTGGAATCTTCAAAAATGTCAACTTCATAAAATACAAGACAGAACTGAGGACTATTCCAAAATGAAGGAGATTTTAAAAAACAGCAACAACAACTACTTGACTGCTGAATGAAACACATGATTTTAAACTATACTCTTTTCCTACAAAGACCATTTTGGTACTACAGAGAAAACGTGAACAGGGTCTGAGAATTAGTTGATAGAAATTGATCACTATTAACTTTCTGATTTGGGTGGTTGTGGTGTGGTTATATAGGAGGTTTATGGAATTAGGAGATTATGGAACATGGAGTCAGCGACCTACCAACAAATGGTTAAAAAAAAAAAAGAGTTTCTGTACATTGGTCATTACTACAGAGAAAAAGCTTAACAGGAATGAAACCATCAGATTCTGGGTTTTATTCACCTTTGGAAATTAAGGAAGAAGAACGGAATTATGAATATATAAGTCACTTCAGTGATATCTGTGGTGGTGTTGGTTATGTTTTATTTTTTGTATATTTGAAATATCATATTTTAAAAAAGCATCTTTAAAAAGTAGATTCAACATTATACAATGAAAATAGTTTCAAAAAATCAAATTGTGAATGCCTTTACTATTATCTATGTTTCCCCACACTAAAAGCCGATATATGTATTAAACAGATCATCTAAGCTCTTAATACTAGTAGACACCTAAAGCACATGCTTAAGAGATAATGATGGCATTTTATAAATGTGCTCTCTCCCTTTTAGATAAAGGCTGACAAACATCTTCCCAAGAAAAGATTAGGGCATCACTATTCATACTTATGTACTCTGTGCAATTTAGGGACCATTTTTCTTCCATACTTACAAGTGATGACAGGAAGTCCAGAATTTAAAAACTTTGTCAGAATTATATCATCATTGGCACTCATTTAATCCCTGTTAATGATCACATCTAGATAGCTGACCTTTCTTGCATAGCTTTCATTCTTTCAGAGAGAAGTGAAAAATCAAACAAGAAGGGATGAACGCATGAAATCTCTCTTCATATTCATTATTTTAATGTTTATGTGTAACTGAGAAAACTAGCAATTAAGGCTAATTTCCATCCAAACATAGAATTGCAGGTAAAAATAATGTGGGATCTTAGAAATCTTAAAAGTTAGGAATATACATTTAACAGGCAATTAAGATAACCAGTTGAATGATTCTGCATTAATTTAATCTAGTAGGAAAGGCCTATCAAAATAACAAAGGATAAGTTCTACAAGGGATTACACACAAGCAGCTGTGAGAAGCAGGTTTAATGAGTACTAGGCCAGACAGAACATAGGAAAGCATCAAAGAAAAGTAATGTTTTGGCCAGGATTTAAAGTGTGAATAAGGTATGTAAGAGGTATGGAAGGGTAGATGGAAGTCCAGTGCAATTGCCCAGGGAAGAGGTAATGAAAGGTTCATCAGAGAAGAAACAAAATCAGGACGTATTAAGGACAGAAATGAATGCATGTGACCAATATCCAAGGGGAGGGTCAAGAAGAATTCCCCAGGGTGCCTGGGTGGCTCAGTGGGTTAAGCCGCTGCCTTCGGCTCAGGTCATGATCTCAGGGTCCTGGGATCGAGTCCCACATCGGGCTCTCTGCTCAGCAGGGAGCCTGCTTCCTTCTTTCTCTCTCTCTGCCTGCCTCTCAGTGTACTTGTAATTTCTCTCTGTCAAATAAATAAATAAAATCTTTAAAAAAAAAAAAAAAAGAAGAAGAATTCCCCAATCTCAGGGTCTCCTGCAGGCCTCTGAGAGAGAATTAAGGTATAAATACTTTTGTGGGGGAATTTTGTTTAGAAAATATGACAGAAGGTGAGGTCAACAAGATGGCAACATAGGTCATTGCCAAAGTCAATAGTACCCTCCACAAAGGCCATTAACTCTCCATAGGCAAGATAGCACTGTGAAAATCCCAGAAACAAGGAATAAAGCTTTAGCATGCCCCTGCTAGATGGTGAAGACAGTATTAAAATCAGGTAAACAGGAAACAAACAAGTTCCAGTAATAATCCTAAAAAAATAGAAGTCTACCAGCTGACAAAAAATTCCAAATAATCTTCTTTGAAGTGTTCTAAAACAATGCAGACAACTAAATGAAATTAGAAGGTAGTATGAGCAAAATGAAGTTCAAAGAAACCATCAAAAGGGGAAAAAGAGAAAGTCAAGGTATTCAAAGATAAATCATTTGAAATTATCTAATCTAAGCAGAAAAATGAAAATTAAAAATGTCTATGTGGGGCGCTGGGTTGCTCAGTGGGTTAACAGTGGGTTAAAGCCTCTGCCTTCAGCTCAGGTCATAGTCTCAGAGTCCTGGGATTGGGCCTCACATTGGGCTCTCTGTTCAGCAGGGAGCCTGCTTCCCCTTCTCTCTCTGCCTACTTGTGATCTCTCTCTGTCAAAATAAATAAATAAAATTTTTAAAAAACTGTCTATGGACACCAACAAGAGAAACAAAATATCAAGTATAAACCTCGGTGGTGGTGGGGGGGGCGATGATAAGAAAAAGTCTACAATGATAAAGGCTAAAAACCTCCTTAACTTGGGGGGAGAAATGGATATCCAGATTCAAAAGGTCCAAGGACTTCTACATAAGTTGAACCCAAAAAGCTACACTGAGACACATTGTAATTAAATAGCCACAAGTCACACACAAAGAGAATTCTGAAAGCATAAGGAGGAAAAGGGTCTAGTGACAAATAAGGGGACCCCATATGACTATTAGCAGATTACCCACTAGACACTTCATAAGCCAAATGAATGAAACATTCCAAGTGCTGAAAGAAAAAAGTCAACAAAGAATAGTATATCCAGCAAAGGTGTCCTTCAGAAATTAAAGAGAGATAGGACTTTCCCAAAACAAAAGCTGACTAAGTTCATCCCCAGTAACCTGTCTTATAAGAAATGCTAAAAGAGCTAATAATACATTATAGGTCTATAAAAAAATTTAAAAACTAAAAAATAAATAAATACATATTTATTCATATGTTTAAAAAAAATGCTAAAAGACATTCTCAAGCTGAAATAAAAGGACACTGATCCCTACAAAAATATATATAGGAGGGGCGCCTGGGTGGCTCAGTGGGTTAAGCCTCTGCCTTCAGCTCAGGTCATGATCCCAGGGTCCTGGGATCGAGCCCCGCATCGGGCTCTCCGCTCAGCAGGGAGCCTGCTTCCCTTCCTCTCTCTCTACCTGCCTCTCTGCCTACTTGTGATCTCTGTCAAATGAATAAATGAAATCCTTAAAATATATATATATATATAGGAAAAGAAGTAAGAAATCAGTAAGAAAAAGCCAAATTCTGATTTTGCAAGTCATTTATGCTAGTTTTAAAAAGTTAAACTTATGAACTATAACTACAATTTGTTATTGTTACACAATACTAAAAGAAATGTCAATTGTAACACTCACAACCTAAAAGGTTAAAGTAGTATAAAGTTTTCATGTGCTATTAAAGTTGTCAGCATAAAGCAGGATATTTTAACTCTAAGATATTTACTATAAGCCTCATGGTAACTATAAAGGAAAATCTTTTATGTAGCACAAGGCTATAAAGGTGTTCATAACACGCTGCCACAAAAAGTCAATCACAAAAGACCACCACAATGGAAGAATGAAAAATCTAAAGGAAACAATTACCATGGCAACAGAAAGTCCTTCTCAATAAACACAAATGGATAAAATTCTCCCAAAAGACACAAAATGGCTGAATGGATTTTAAGAAGATCCAATAATATGCTGCCTACAAGAGAATCCCTTTAGCTGTAAGGGCATACATAGGCTGAGAGTAAAGGAATGAAAAAATGTATTCCAAACAAATGGTAACCAAAAGAAATCATTTTGGGGACACCTGCATGGCTCCGGTCATATATCCCAGGGTACTGGGATCAACTCCCAGATTGCATCTAGCTCCTTGCTCAGCAGGGAGTTTGCTTCTCCCTCTCCCTCCCCACACTCATGCTTATGTATGATCTCTCTTGCTCTCACTTTCCTCAAATAAATAAGATCTTTAGTTTTTTAAAAAATCAGTTTTATCAGAAAAAAACAGAATTCAGCTAAAAATGGTTGCAAAAGATCAAGACTATGTAATGACAAAGGGATCAATTCATCAGGAAGCTAAAAACAATTCTAACTATTTATGCTCCCTACATATGAGAACATAATTATATCCAGTACAGAACTAAAGAGAAATCAACTGCAATACAATAGTTAAACAATATAATACCCCACACTCTGATCCAGTCAGAATTAGTCAGGAAAGAGCAAATTTGAACAATACTATAGAATGGATATATACAAAGTTTACTATTCAGGAATTGCAAAATACTAATTCTTCTCAAGCACACATTGAACATTTTCAGGATTTAGCGTATGTTAGGACATAAAACAAGCCTCAAAATTCAACAAGATAAAATATTATCAAGTATCTTTTCTGATCATGATCTTGAGACACTAGAAAACAGTATAACAAGAGGAAAGCTGTAAATTCAAATATGTGGAAATTTTACAACACCATCTTGCACAATCAATGGGACAAAGAAGAAATGAAAAGAGAAAAATAAAACTACCTGAAGACCAATGAAAACAAAATCACAACATACCAATACCAGTAGGATACAGCCACAGCAGTATAACACAAGTTTACAGCAATAAGTACCTACATTAAAAAAGAAATATTTCAAATTAGGACACCCAGGTGGCTCAGTCGTTGAGCCGCCAACTCTTGGTTCAGGTAGGTCATGATCTCAGAGCATCCAGGTCAGCGCTCATCAGGGAGCTGGCTTAAGGATTCTCTCTTTCCCCTCAGTCCCTCCCCAGAGAGAGAGAGAGAGAGAGAGTGTGTGTGTGTGTGTTTATACCCTCTCTCCCTCTAAAATAAATAAATCCTTAAAGAAATATCCCAAATTAACAAATTGGCTTCAGATCTCAAGGAAGAAATAAACTCAGCCCAAAGTTAAAGACATAATAAAGATTAGAACGGATTAGAAAATATTTTAGGAGTGCCTGAGTGGCTCAGTCATTAAGTGTCTGCCTTCAGCTCAGGTCATGATCCCAAGGTCCTGGAATCCAACCCTACATCAGGCTCCCTGCTCAGCGGGAGGCCTGCCTCTCCCACTCCCCTGCTTGTGTTCCCTCTCCCGCTGTGTCTGTTTCTCTGTCAAATAAATAAATAAAATCTTTTTTAAAAATTTTAAAAAGAAAATATTTTTAAAATGGGGGGAAAATAATGAAACAAAGAGGTAGATTTGAAAAGAGAAAAAAGGGGCACCTGGGTGGCTCAGTGGGTTAAGCCTCTGCCTTCAGCTCAGGTCATGATCCCAGGGTCCTGGGATCAAGACCCGAGTCGGGCTCTCTGCTCAGCAGGGAGCCTGCTTCCCCCTCTCACTGCCTCTCTGCCTACTTGAGATCTCTCTCTCTCTCTGTCAAATAAATAAATAAAATCTTTAAAAAAAAAAAAGAAAAGAAAAGAAATGATCAACTCAAAGAGAAACACTCAGTATTCTGAGTATTCAGAAATAACCCTTCTTTTGCCAACTAAAATTCAGAGCTGCAACCCTTCTGAGGACTGCTTTCATAAGCAAGCTTCAGTTCTGGAAGCTGGAAGTCTAAGATCAGGATGTCAGCATTGTCAGATCTGCTGTTCTCAGATCAAGGTACATAGTCCAGCTTACTGTGACACCCAGAGTGTGATCACTGGGGTATCTTATTAGTGGATGGAAGGGTGCACCTTGCCTGGATCATGGTTGATATATTCAGTTATAGATCCTCTCAACCACCTTTCACCAAAATGACTAGGAGGAGAAACACCCAATAGAGGAAAAATCCAGAGATTGTGCCCTCTGCCACAGAACTTTTGGATATGGACAGAAACAGTATTCGGAAAGGGAATTCAGGGTAACAATTATCCAGGCAATGGCTAGGTTCGAGAAGACCATTAGTGACAACATAGAATCTCTAAGGGAGGAAGTGAGAGCTGATCTGGCAGAAGTTAAAAATGCTATCAATGAGGGGCGCCCGGGTGGCTCAGCTATTAAGCATCTGCCTTTGGCTCGGGTCATGATCCCAAGGTCTCTGGGATCGAGCCTTGCATCAGGCTCCCTGCTCAGCGGAAAGCCTGCTTCTTCCTCTCCCACTCCCCCTGCTTGTGCTCCCTCTCTCGCTGTGTCTCTCTCTGTCAAATAAATAAATCTTTAAAAAAAAAAATGCTATCAATGAGATCCAATCTAATCTAAATACTCTATCAGCTAGAGTAACCCAAGGCAGAAGATAGAATTAGTGATCTAGAAGACAAACTAATAGAAAAGAAGGATCAGGAGGAGGCTTGGAACAACAGCTTAGAAGCCATGAAAACCGAATTAGGGAAATAAATAATGCCATGAAATGTTCCAGTGTCAGAATTATTGGGATCCCTTGGGGGGTAGAGAGAGAGAGAAGACTAGAAAATATAGTTGAACACACTCTGGATGAAAATTTCCCTAATCTGGGGAATGGAACAAGTGTTCGTGTCCTAGAGGCAAGATCAACGAGTCTAGAAAGACATCCAGACAATTAATTATGAAAATCATAAATCATAATTTCAGTCAGAAGTTCTTAAGGGCAGCTAGGGGGAAGAGATTCCTTACATACAGAGGAAGGACCATCAGAATAATATCAGACCTGTCCACAGAAAACTAGTAAGCCAGAAAGGGCTGGCAAGACATATTCAGGGCACTAAATGAGAAGAACATGCAGCCAAGAATACTTCATCCAACAAGGCTGACATTCAAAATGGATCGACAGATAACAATCTTCCAAGACCAGCAAGGTTAAAAGGGTATGTGACCACCAAGCCAGCACTACAAGAAATATTAAGGGGAGGGGGAGTTTCTATGAAAGAAGAACCCAAGAGTGACACAGAACAGAAATATACAGAGACAATCTATAGAAACAAGGACTTAAAGGCATCACGAGGTCAATAAAAACTTACCTTTTAATAATCACTCTTGACGTGAATGGCCTAAATGCTCCCATAAAATGGCACAGGGTTGCAGAATGGATAAAACGACAGACCTGTCCATATGCTAGACAGACAAGAGACACAAGAGACACATTTGGAACCTAAAGATATATCCAGACTGAAAGTGAAGGGATAGAGAAGCATCTTTCATGTCAATAGGCCTCAAAAGAAAGCTGGAGTAGTGATGCTCATATCAGATAAATTAGATTTTTAAGCTAAAGACTGTAGTCAGAGATACAGAAGGACACTACATTTTTAGAAGGTCTATCCACCAAGAAGATCTAACAATTGTAAATATTTATGCCCCCAATATGGGAGCAGCCAACTACTTAAGCCAACTGCTACTCAAAATAAAGAGTCACCCAGGTGACTGGGTGCCAGCTGCCTTTGGCTCAGGTCATGATCTCAGGGTCCTGGGATCGAGCCCCACATCGGGCTCTCTGCTCAGCAGGAAGCCTGCCCCCCCCTTCTCTGCCTGCCTCTCTGCCTACATGTGATCTCTGTCAAATAAATAAATAAAATCTTTTAAAAAATAAATAGTAATATTATTATGAATACATTAACAGTAGGGGATCTTAACATGCCACTCTCAGTAATAGATCATCCAAGCAGAAAATCAATAAAGAAACAAGAGCTCTGAATGACGCACTGGACCAGATGGACCTCACAGATATACACAGAACATTCCACCCTAAAACAAAAGAATACTCTTTCTTCTCGAGTGTACATGGAACTTTCTCCAGAATAGACCACATAATGGGTCACGAATCAGGGCTCAACCAATACCAAAAGATTGAGATTATTCCCTGAATATGCTCAGACCACAATGCTTTGGAAGTGGAACTCAACCACAAGAAAAAGTCTGGAAGGAATTCAAACACCTGGAAGCTAAATTCCACCTTGCTTAACAATGTTTGGATCAACCAGGAAATCAAAGAACTTAACCAATTCATGAAAACCAATGAGAATGAAGACACTTCGGTCCAAAACCTGTGGGATACAGCAAAGGCGGTCCTAACAGGGAAATACATAGCTATCTAAGCCTCACTCAAAAAAACTGAAAAACCCAGAATACAAAAATTGAAAAATCCAGAATTCAAAAAATTGAAAAATCTAGCTCTCTTTACACCTTAAAGAACTGGAAAATCAGCAACAAATTAAGCCAACCCCACACACAAGAAGGGAAATAATCAAGATTAGAGCAGAGATCAATGAGTTAGAAAACAGAGATACAGTAGAACACATCAAATAAACTAGAAGCTGGTTCTTTGAAAGAAAAAAATAAGATCAATAAATCTAATCTAATCCAAACCAATCCAAAAAGAGAGAGAGGACCCAACTTAATAAAATGATGAATGAAACGGGAGAGATCACAACTAACACCAAGGAAACAGAAATAATCATCAGAAATTATTATCGACCATTATATGCCAGTAAGTTAAGCAACCTAGAAGAAATGGATGCATTCCTGGAAACCTATAAACTTCCAAAACTGAATCAGGAAGAAATTGACAACTTGAATAGGCCAATATCTAGTAATGATGAAGCAGTGACCAAAACCCTCCCAAGAGCCCAAGACTTGATGGATTCCCTGGGGAACTCTACCAAAATTCAAAGAAGAAATAATACCTATTCTCCTGAAGCTGTTTCAAAAAACAGAAAAAGAAGGAAAACTTCCAGACTCTTTCAATGAAGCAAGCATTACCCTGATCCCCAAATGAGGCAAAGACCCCACCAAAAACAAGAATTTCAGACCAATATCCCTGAGGAACATGGGTGCTAAGATTCTCAACAAGATCCTAATAGGATCCAACAGTACATTAAAAAGATTATCCACCATGACCAAGTGGGATTTATCCATGGGATGCAAGGGTGGTTCAATATTCCCAAATCAATTAATGTGATAGAACGAATCAATATGGGAAAAGAGAAGAACCTCATGGTCCTCTCAATTGATGCAGGAAAAGCATTTGACAAAATACAGCATCCGGTCCTGATTAAAACGATTCAAAGTATAGGGATACGGGGAACAGTCCTCAACTTCGTAAAACCTATCTATGAAAAAGCCACAGTGAATACCATCCTCAGTGGGGAAAAGTGGACAGCCTTCCCTTTGAGATCATGTACACGACAAGGACGCCCACTCTTGCCACTGCTGTTCAACATAGTACTAGAAGTCCTATCAACAGCGATCAGACAACAAAAAAATAAAATTTATTCAAATTGGCAAAGAAGAAATCAAACTCTCTCTCTTTGTGGATGACATGATACATTCTATGGAAAACCCAAAAGACTCCACCCCCAAACTACTATAACTCATACAGCAATTCAGTAATGTTGCAGGATACAAAATCAGTGCATAGAAATCTGTTGCTTTCTTATACACTAACAATGAAAATATAGAAAGGGAAATGAGAAAATCGATTCCCTTTACTATAGCACCAAGAACGATAAGATACCTTAGAATAAACCTAATGAAAGAGGCAAAGGATCCGTACTCAAGGAACTATAGAACACTCATGAAAAAAATAGAATAAGACACAAAAAGATGGAAAAGCATTCCATACTCATGGGTCGGAAGAATAAACATTGTTAAAATGTCGATACTGCTCAGAGCAATCTATACTTTCGATGCCATCCGGATCAAAATTCCACTGACATTTTTCGAAGTGCTGGAACAAACAATCCTAAAATTGGTATAGAACCAGAAAAGACCTCAAATTGCTAAGGAAATGTTGAAAAACAAAACTGGGGCATCACGTTGCTTGATTTCAAGCTTTACTACAAATCTGGGATCACTAAGACAGCAGGGCACTGGCACAAAAATAAATACATAAACCAGTGGAACAGAGTTGAGAGCCCAGATATGGACCTGCAACTCTATGGTCAAATAATCTTCGACAAAGCATGAAAAAATATACAGTGGAAAAAAGACAGTCTCTTCAATAAACGGTGCTGGGAAAATTGGACAGCTATATGTAGAAGAATGAAATTCAACCATTCTCTTACACCATACACAAAGATAAACTCAAAATGGATAAAAGACCTCAACATGAGGCAGGCATCCATCAGAATCCTAGAGGAGAACATAAATAGTAACCTCTTCAACAACGGCCATGGCAACTTCTTTCAAGACATGTCTCCAAAGGCAAAGGAAACAAAAGCAAAAATGAACTTTCGTACTTCATCAAGATCAAAAGCTTCTGCACAGCAAAGGAAACAGTCAACAAAACAAAGAGGTAACCCACAGAATGAATGAAAGAAGATATTCACAAATGATACTACAGACAAAGGGCTGATATCCAAGATCTATAAAGAATGCCTCAAATTCAACACACACAAAACAGATAATCATGTCAAAAAATGGCCAGAAGACATGAACAAATACTTCTCCAAAGAAGACATACAAATAACTAACAGACACATGAAAAAATGTTCATCATCACTAGCCATCAGGGAGATTCAAACCAAAACCACATTGAGATACCACCTTATACCAGCTAGAATGGCCAAAATCAACAAGACAGGAAACAACAAGTGTTGGAGAGGATGTGGAGAAAGGGGAACCCTCTTACACTGTTGGTGGGAATGCAAGTTGGTGCAGCCACTTTGGAAAATGGTGTGAAGATTCCTTAAGAAATTAAAAATAAAGCTATCCTATGACCCTGCAATCGCACTACTGGGTATTTACCCCAATGATACAGATGTAGTGAAAAGAAGGGCCATCTGTACCCCAGTATTCATTGCTGGGTGGCAGCAATGACCACAGTCCCCAAACTGTGGAGAAAGCAGAGATGCCCTTCAACAGACAAGTAGATAAAATGGTCCATGTATACAATGGAGTATTATGCTTCCAGCAGAAAGGATGAATACCCGACTTTTGTTTCAACATGGATGGGACTGGAGGAAATTATGCTGAGTGAAGTAAGTCAAGAAGAGAGAGTCAATTATCATATGGTTTCACTTACTTGTGGAGCACAAGGAATAATATGGAGGACATTGGGAGATGGAGAGGAGAAGTGAGTTGGGGGAAATCAGAGGGGAAGAGAAACCATGAGAGACTGAACACTGAGAAACAAACTGAGGGTTTTGGAGGGGAGGTGGGTGGGGCGTTGGGTGAACCTGGTGATTCCTTAAGAAATTAAGGAGATATTAAGGAGGGCACATATTGCATGGAACATTGGGTGAGGTGCATATTTAAAAAAATTAAAAATAAAAAAAAAAGAGAACACTCAGATCAGAAATCAGAGAGTACACATTACAAATCCTATCACCAATACACAGAGGGTCATAAGAGACTACTCTAAACTATATATACATACCAACGAATTGGACAACCTATAAGGAATGGATAAAATCCTACAAACACACAACTTACCAAGACCGAATCATGAAGAAACAAAAAATCTGAACACACCAATAGAACACTGAAGTTTAATCAATAACCAAAACTGCCCAAAGTCAAGACTGGATGGTTTCACTGGGTAACCAAACATTTAAAGAAGAATTAACACCCATTTTCCTCAAACTCTTCCAAAAGACTGAAGAAGAGAAGAGGGAATACTCCCTAACTCTTTACCAAGCCATCATTACCCTAATGCCAAGCCAGACAAGGACACTACAAGAATACTCTAAGCCATTATCACCAGTGAATTTGGATGCAGAAACTTTTTTTTTTAATTTTTTATTTTTTTATTAACATATAATGTATTATTAGCCCCAGGGGTACAGGTCTGTGAATCGCCAGGTTTACATACTTCACAGCACTCACCATAGCACATACCTTCCCCAGTGTCCATAACTCCTCCACCCTCTCCCTCTCCCCCCTCCCCCCAGCAACCCTCAGTTTGTTTTGTGAGATTAAGAGTCTCTTATGGTTTGTCTCCCTCCCAATCCCAATCTTTTTTCATTTATTCCCTTTCTACCCCACAAACCCCCCACGTTGCCTCTCAACCTCCTCATATCAGGGAGATCATATGATAATTGTCTTTCTCTGATTGACTTATTTCGCTAAGCATAATACCCTCTAGTTGCATCCATGTCGTCGCAAATGGCAAGATTTCATTTCTTCTGATGGCTGCATAATATTCCATTGTGTGTGTGTATATATAGATAGATAGATAGACAGATAGATAGATAGATAGATAGATATAGATATACCCCATCTTTATCCATTCTAGAAGCAGAAACTCTCACAAAATACTAGCAAGCTAAATTAAACAGTACATTAAAAGGACTGTACACCACTAAAAAAGTGGGATTCATCTGACAAAATTCAACATCCATTCGTGATAGAAACTCAGTGAACTGGGAATAGAAGCAGACCTTAACATATTAAAGGCTGTATGAAAGGCCCATAGTCCACCTGTACTCAACTGGTTAGAGATTGAAGCTTTTCCTCCAAGATCATGAAACAGACAAGGATGCCTACTCTCACCTAAAGCAACCTAGTACTCTAAGTCATAGCCAGAGCAGAAGCAAGAAATAAAAGGCAACCAGACTGAAAAGGAAGTAGTAATGCTGTCACCTATTTACAGAGGATATTATGTATAGAAAACCCTGAAGGTTCCACCAAAAAACTGAGAACAGATGAATTCAGTAAAGTGGCAGGATATAAAATCAACACACAAAAATCAGATGCATTTCTATACAATAACAGTGAACTATCTGAAAAAAAAATTAAACAATCTCATTTACAATAGGATGAAAGTCAATAAAACAAGAATAAATTTAGGCAGGTAAAAGATCTGTACATGTAAAGCAATGGTGAAAAATATGAGTACACAAATAAATGGGAAAACATTTTATGCTCATAGGTAACAATTAGTATTGTTAAAATATCCATCCTACTTAAAGCCATCTATAAAGTAAATGCAATCCCTATCAAGATTCCAACCACATTTTTATATAAATAGAAAAACAGTCTTACACTGTTTTTTATGGAACCACAGAATACCATGATTAACCAAAGCAGTCTTGAAAAATAAAGCTGGAGGGATCATGCTTACTGACTTCAAACTGTATTACAAAACTACAGTAACCAAAATACTATACTGGCATAAAAACTGATACACAGATCAATGCAAATAAATTAAGAGCCCAGAAAGAAACCATACATATACATATACATATATGACCATACATATATGGTCAACTAATATTTGACAAGAAAGCCAAGAATACCTAATGGGAAAGATGGTCTCTTCAATAAATACAGTTGGGAATACTGGTTAACCGCAGGCAAAAAAGAAACATACAACTAGACCCCTACATTACACCACTCAAAAATTAATTCAAAATGGATTAAAGACATAAATTTAAGACCTAAAACTATAGAACTCCAAGAAGAAAATACAGGGGGAAAGTTTATGGACATTGTTTTGGGCAATGCTTTTTGGATAGGACAAAAAGCACAAGCAATAAAAACAAAAATAAGCAAGTAGGCTTTCATCAAATTTGCACAGCAAAAAAGCCATCAATAAAATGAAAAGGCAACCTCAGAATAAGAGAATATATTTACGAACCACACATCTGACAAAAGGTTAATATACAAAATATATAAGGAACTCCTACAACTCAAACAAAAAAATCTTATTAAAAAGTGAGAACAGGAGTGCCTGGGTGGCTCATTGGGTTAAAGCCTCTGCCTTCAGCTCAGGTCATGATCCCGGGGTCCTGGGATGAAGCCCCATATCAGGCTCTTTGCTCGGCAGGGAGCCTGCTTTCTCCTCTCTCTCTCTCTCTGCCTGCCTCTCTGCCTACTTGTGATCTCTGTCAAATAAATAAATAAAATCTTAAAAAAAAAAAAAGTGAGAACAGAATAAACCTCTATTCCAAAGAGAATAAAGAAGTGGCTAAATTCTTCATCACTAATCAGCAAAAAAATCCAAATAAAAAACCATAAGAGGGGGCGCCTGGGTGTTCAGTGGGTTAAGCCACTGCCTTCGGCTCAGGTCATGATCCCAGGGTCCTGGGATAAGTCCCGCATCAGGCTCTCTGCTCAGTGGCGAGCCTGCTTTTCTCTCTCTCTCTCTCTTTCTCTCTCTCTCTCTCTCTCTGCCTGCCTCTCCATCTACTTATGATCTCGGTCAAATAAATAAATAAAATCTTAAAAAAAAAAAAAAAAAAAAAAAAAAGAGGGGCGCCTGGGTGGCTCAGTGGGTTAAAGCCTCTGCCTTCAGCTCAGGTCATGATCCCAGGGTCCTGGGATTGAGCCCTGAGTCGGGCTCTCTGCTCAGCAGGGAGCCTGTTTCCTCCCCTCTCTCTGCCTGCCTCTCTGCCTACTTGTGATCTCTGTCTGTCAAATAAATAAATAAATAAATCTTTAAAAAACAAACAAACAAACCACAAGAGGTATTACTTCAGACCTGTTAAAATGGCAGTTATCAAAAGGATATCAAGTGTTAGTGAGAATGAAGAAGTGGGAACCCAGGTGCACTGTTAGTGAGAATGTAAATTGTTACAGGCACTGTGAAAAATAGTACAGATATTTAAAAAAAAAAAAAAAATTAAAACCAGAACTTCTGTCTGATCTCAGCAGTCCCACTTCTGGGTACATATCCAGAGGAAATGAAAATCACTCTCTGGAAGAGATACCTGTACCTCCATGTTTACAGTACTATTTATGAAACCAAAATGGCAAAAAAAAAAAAAATAAGTATCCGTTCAGATAAATGAATAAAGAAACTAGTGTATACATATACATCATAGAATATTACTCAGCCATAAGAAAGGAAATGCTGCTATTTGTAACAGTATGGATGAACCCCAAGGGCATTACACTAGGTGAAATAAGTCAAAGAAATACTACATGGTATTATTTACATGTGCAATCTAGAAGTAACAAACTCCCAGAAACAGATCAGTGGTTGCTGGGAGCTGGTGAATGCAGTGGATGAAGGAAGCTGGAGTTAGTGGATGAAGGCGGTCAAAGAGTACAATTTACAGTTCTAAGACTAACAAATTCTGAGGATCTAATGTACAACTTGGTCAATCTAATGCTGTACTGTATACCTGAAAATTGCTCAAAGTCGATCTTGAAAGTTCTTTTTTTTAGTTTATTTATCTGAAGGGGTGGAGAAGGGCAGAGGGCGAGAAACCCTCAAGCTGATTCCCCGCTGAGTGCAGAGCCCAAGAAGAGACGGGGCTGGATCCCAGGACCCCGACATCATGACCTGAGCCAAAATCAAGAGTCGGACACTCAACTGACTGAGCCATTCAGGCTCCCCTAAATCTTAAAAGTTCTGACTGTGGGACTGAAGGTAAGGTATGGTAACTAAATGAAGTGACAGACATGTTAACTATCCTTATCGTAGTAATCATTTAGAAATATATATGCTCCAATCACCATGTAGTACACTTGAAACTAACATTGTGTGTCAACAGTACTTCAATAAAATAAATATTGGGCCATTATAAAGCATTTATACACACACACACACACACACACACACACACACACACACACACATATGCATCAATCAAGTCACATTGTATACCGTAAGCTTACACAATGTCATATAGGTCAATTGTATCTCAGTAAAGTTGGGAAAATATCAAAAGAAAAGAATGAGATCAGTTTCTGGCCTGTTGAGGTTTAGCATCTTTTACAGAGTTTGATTATAGCTGCTCTTCCGAAGACAGCAGAGCATCAGAATACTGGGGATATTCTAACATGAAAGGGCTCCCATCCCCCATGAGAAATGTGAAAGGAACCAAAGTGGACAAAGAAAAGGTAAGGGGACCAGAGGTAACGCCCTGAGGAAATGAAAATCAGATTCAGGAAACCTAGAATGGAACCTGGTAAAAACTGTCCAGAGAACAGGACAATCAAAAGGAAAGGAATGTCATGGTAACTAAGGAAAGAGAGCTGCAGACAAGAGCGAGTGGAATGTATTACATATAAGATCTAATGATTAGAAAGCCACTTATAGTTAGGAGGGTAAATCTAGAATAGCAAGAAAGAATCAAGTAGTTTATACTCCCTAGAGGGCAACTTCTGAAGGGAATGAGATAAAGGATAAGAGCAAGGGCCAAAGAATACATCAGCTTCCCGTGGGCAGGATGTACATCCCAGGGAAGCAGCAGTCCTGGGCCTCTGAGAGGTCCTGCATCCAGAAGGCGACTCCTGCAAAGGAATAGGCTCACGGAAGACCAGGGCAGAAGACCAAAGGATACATCACCAGTGACAGTGACAAGGGAACTGTGGGTGAGACTGGGCACCAGGGAGCACAAAAAAAGCACAGGAGAAAAGAATCAGCATCTATAATTTCCTACACCTGTAAAAGGCAGAACAGTCCCCCACGTCCATGCCCTCATCTCTGGTCCTATAAATGAGTTACATTACCTGTTAAAAGGGGACTCTGCAATACTATGTTGCAGTATTACAGTAATACAGGAGTCCTTCAAAGCAGAGAACTTTCTGTAGAGGGAGACAAGAGATGCCACAGGAGGAGAAGGCATAGAAATTTTAAACAGGAGATGGATTTCATGTAACAGAGAGGTAGGGGCCCACACAAAGGATAGGAAAGAGGCCTTTGGGAGCTAAGGCAGCCCCCAGAGGACAAGCAGGACCTCAGTCCTACAACAGTGAGGAACTGGATTCTGCCACCATGAACTTGGAAGAGGTTCTTTCCCAAAGCATCCGGTAAGATCCCAGCCATTTGGACACAGATTTCAGCCTTGTGAAACCTGAGAAACCAGGTGAGTCAAGCTGGACTTTGACTTGCAGAACTAGGAGACAGTATGTTGGCATTTAAGCCATCAAAAACCATGGTAATTTGTTACAGCAGCAATAAAAACCAACATCACCCCAGAGCACCAAGGACAGATTATAAACACCCTAGACCAGAAGCAAATTCTTATTCCTCCTCTCCTCACCTCCCATGTAGTCCTAGAGGAAATAGTTGGCAGTCTGGAGAGGATAGCCAAGTAAGGTAGAGAAACAAAAGAGGCCAAGCTCATTCCCTAACCACTGCCCCGAATGGAGACCTAAAGAAAAGCCAGCCTGTAAGGGGGAAAAAGACAGCTATTTTTTAGATCAAAACTATTTTTATAATTTTTTTCTGTTCAATCTCAAAGCCAAGAGAAAGACTGAGACCCGCCTGGGATTTCACCTAGGAGCACAAGAATAAGCCAAGGGAGCTGCTATAAAGAGGCAACAGCTACAATGATCAAGTCACTTTCAGCTTTTATCTATCATGCTCAAATCATTCAAAAACCAGTTAACATAGACCTACAGTGAGTCCAATAGTAAGCACTGAAACTTGACTTCCAGAAATCAAAGTTGTATATACAAGATGTTCACATAGCTATTTCACAAAGCTAGATCCACACAGAAACCAATAGAGGCTTTCGGATAACAATTCCACTTTAACCAAAAGACAAATGGGAAAAAGAGCCCTTAAGTAGTTTCAACATTCATCATTGCTTAAAAAAATAAGGCTCAACCCAACCTCGACCGAAAAACCCTATAAACTATTTCCCAGAGACCAAGTAAATCCATCTCCAAAATAAACAAGAAAGGATTACAAATATTCAAGCATTATACCCTTACCTCTCATTATCAAGTCAGCACACTGAAGACTATTAAAAAAAAAAGTTTCTGTAAGAACAGTTTTTATTTTATGTAAAAATTACTTCAATACCTTTGATAAAGTTAAATAAGTTTTTAAAAATTGCACAATGTCAAAACTAGGCATTTAGATGTAAATTTTAAATGACAGAAAATCCCTGTAGCGGCAAACGCCAAGACTTAGTTAAGGTTGCAGACTTGATGCGGCTTCTTCGAAAGGATAGAGGTACGACGGACAGGGGTGCCTAGATGGCGCAGTTGGTTAAGTGGTAACTCTTGATTTCCGATGAGGTCCTGATCTCAGGGTCACACATTGTGGGACTCCGCACTCAGCAGGGAGTCTGCTCAAGACTCTCTCTCTCCCCCCATCGTCCGCCCCGCCCCTGCTCTCTCCCTCTTCCACTCACTAAGCAAATAAAAGTTAAAAATGTTTAAGAAGTACTAGATATGTGAGTAAAAATAAAAAAATTTAAACTCAACACTTCATCTAGCATTCTCTACAGACATAGACCAGCTTTAAATTTGTCAAAAATGCAGTACCCTGTACAGCCTGACAGATATCACTCATCTACATTTAGGGAAGGGAAGAGAACTTCCTCAGCTCCAGAACAAATCAGTGGATTTTCCCCTATAATGTATTGTCAGTCAAGCAATCAGAAAGGGAAGAAGAACCTTTTTTAAAAAAATAAATAAATAAATAAGACCTTAGTTCTCACAAACTCACTTAGCAAACTGGGCATCCCTGACCCATCAAAAATTTCATTTTACTGCTGCTGAGTAAAATGAGTTTGATTGCAAACGATTTTCTGCCAACAGGGATACCTGTTTAGATTTAACAAGCGATCGGGCCCAGCTATTAAATATGTATTGTGTAAACACTTCAGAAATGTCAATATCCTTCTGCCCTATTCATAACTACAAACACTGAAAGTCTTACCCTTCTCTGGGTAACTGACCCTCTTCACAGTAACTGAAAAATACCTCAAGTAATCACGGTCAGTACAGAATACCGTGAACTGTATCCAGTACTCCCAGTAGCTATACTTTTAATGGCTTGTGGTGTTAAGATGTGGCCTCATAAACACCTTATATTAATAGCTTACTCACTTATACTCAGATGCCACTAGCAATCATGATCAAAAAGAAAAACCTCTTAACAAAGTAGTCACCAGGAAATGAAAGTAGTACCATTCTAGAATCTCCTAGGTAATTTAGGTCAGTGATTCCACATATAGTACATGGAATGAGAAGGGAGCTAAGGGTACTTTATTATCTTGAGTCCTCCAATGTGGTATTGAAGAGAACTACCATAATACAAGCCTCGTTAACAGAGGCAAAGGCCAGCAAAATATAAAACAAAAACAAACATAAGTCCTCACTTCGGTGGCACATACGCTAAAATTGGGGGGAAAGAAAAGGTTTTTTGCTCAAGGCTAAAATGATACCAACTCATGGAGATGAAAGAGTTAATAAGGAGTTATAAATATGTGGTTAATTAAAAACAAAATTAGTCCTTCGTCAAGAGCTGACATAATAGGTAAGAATGTCCCAAGTCTAAGGTTCATGCAAAACAATACTAACATATGCTCAGTGATGAAAAGTTAGGAATCCCTAACACTAATTAATCCTATGGAGACACAATCTAGGCATTCTCTCTTTCTGGAGCCTTCTAAAGCTACATGTATAACCCTGAACACAAATATTTGATGAATAGAAAATAAGGCAGTATAAGGGTAAATATTTTGTTGATTCCCGTTAAATAATGAAGAGACCAGCTATTAACTATCTCAAATTTCAAACACATTTTACACACTAAATAAGTCAATTTCCCTAAAAACTAATAAGGCTGTCAAAAATAATAGAGGAATAGAGAAAATAAATCCTGAGTTGAAATATTATATAACTCTTCAAAATGGTATAAAAAATCCTCTCATAATTGGCCCTAAATTATCACTCCAGTCCAATTTTTCAAACCTCTCACACGATCCCCCTAAGCTATTTTTACCTCGCTCTGTCTTGGTTCACTGTCATTTCCCCATCTTAAAGGAATGTAGTTTCCCTCTGCTTATTCCAACCCTATAAGGCCACACCTGCCTCTAAGTCCATCTGCTCCAGGAAATTTCCCTAAGCTACTATAATAACCTTTCAATTTTGGCTTCCCCTGAAGCTAATGAGGTATCTCAAAAATTAGTTTCTTCCTACTCTGAACTTATAAGGAACTTAACCATTAATTAGAACCCTCTGGCATTTCTTACTCATTTAATTCTTCAAAATGTTTATTTTGATTCCTCCAAGATAAGCAACTTGAGGGTAAGAGCTGTATGTAAAACTATTTAGATGCAATTAGCATTCATTTTGTGATAAATGATTTTGAACGTACTTAACACAGTGGGTTGTTGGTCAAATTAGTTTACCCATGAGCAGAGTCAGGATCACCATTTATTGGAACCAACCAAAGGCGGCTTCTAACAGCACTGTCTCCACCAGAAAAGACACACCCCAAAATAAGTAAGTTCTAGTCTCCTCAGATATAAAGGTTCTGGGACTCTATGAACCTGGTTATCCTGAGAACTAAGAAAGGAATCAAACAAGAAAAAAAGATGAACAAAATCAGCATACACATACACAGCACTGTGATGATCATTCTAAAATGCAAACAACCCCTAATAGACCCCTTAGATAATCTTTAAGATTCAAAATGTACCATTATGATACTTGAGAGGGTTTTTATGTATTCTATATATTACACACACACACACACACACACACACACAACATAGTGTGCCAATTTTCCTCTCTTTTTTTTGGGGGGGGGGGGGTAATCCTAAAGCTCTGTATGCCTAAATTGCTATCTTCAAGGACATTAGAAATCATATATGGAACACAAGCCTTAAATGTTCATTGGTCCATTAACAAGGTAAGGTTTTTTCATCAATCATTTTATGGAAAAAATAAATTCTTACCATCATCTTTTCAAAAAGTTCTAAGACTTCATTCTGTGACAGTGGCTTTGGAATATTTTCCATCACCTCAGAAGAGCAATCATTGCTTGAAAACGCAGTCTTCAGGTTGGAAAGTGGAGGTCTCTCCTTCTTGCTCCCTGGAATTCTTATGCTGGCAAATTTGTCCAGCTACAAAGGCAAAGTAGCACATGCGTTAATATTTCCTCCAACAACGTGTATCTAGTTGCCAAAATAACCCCCCACCAAAGGGTTGATCCCATGATTTCATATCACTATGATTTCATCAGAAGGCATTCAGCACTAGAATCTTTAAGATTTTTTAAAACACAAAAGTGTTCCATAACCATCTTGTCTAAAAACAGAAAAGAGATCAGGTAACCTCCAAAGATTCCTTCTAATCTTAAATTACAGAATTAAGATTCTAACGGCAGGTGACCTTTGCTTTACAGATTAGCAAACTAAGCAGTTTTACAAAGGTAACTGGGCTAATTTGGGGGTGGGCAATCAAACCAATATTTAGTGTCCTAGCTCCCAGCTCCCTTGCCCAGGGCCCTTTTCACAGAATTCCTCGATCACATTTCATAGTATGCACTAAGAGTTGAATTCTGCTTATATCTCTAGGGCTTGTTGGTCTGATAAATAACACATTTCTCTTCATTCAGGCTGGCCTGTGTTTGAATTTCACGAGCAGCTATAGAGTAGGATGGCTAAAGCCTCAGGAGATAAAGCTGGGGATTTTGCTGCAATGAGATTTCTTATATTAAATCAAATAGTTCACTGATATTTGCAAGTATATAGATATTACTTTATAGAGCTAATTATTTATTCTTTGGAAATTGCTTGATTTCACAAATTCTGTTCCTCACATAAAACCCAGACTCAAAGTTTCAAGCGGTATCAAAAAGGCAAAGAAGGTCTTAAAGTAGTTAACAGAAGTGTGTTCAGAAACCACAATGGTTCCGTGAATTGTTCAGTGTAACTATATCTTACACTGTTTTTGCCATAATGCATATAAGCTATTGACTTGCGCTCTTCATGGTAGCCACTAGCCATGTATGGTTGTTTAAATGTAAATTATAAGTTCAGTTTCTTAGTTGCACCAGCCACATGTCAAGCCCTCAAGAGCCACATGAGGCTGGTGGCCCTCATACTGGTCAAAGCACATAAAGAGCATTTCCAACAGAAAATTCTATTGGATAGCATTAGTACAGCCGAGTAGAGAAATGTGATACAAAATACTGAATTTAAAAGGACAAAAAGTCGCAGTATTAGTTCACAAAAGAAATAGGATTTCTTTAAGTAAGATGCAAAGATATTCAGCTTTCAAAACAGATCTTCAAATTCACTGTGAATACAAAGCCTAGAAAAAAATGCCATGTACTACATTCACACATGGTCCATCTAACAGGACCTAATCATGAAAGTCCGAAGAATATGACAGCTTCCAGCAGGATTTAGAAAGTAGTCACAAAATGCCACCACTGTTCTCATCCTCATAACAAAAACAAGCCAGAAAACCTACCAAGTTACAGTTAGTGTTGCTTTCAAACCATCAGGCGGCTGAGGACATAAGGAAACCTGGAAGGACTACTAGGAAGTGACAAGCTGCTTTGATCCCTGACAAACAGTTAGACTAAGAATTAAACAAGGATTTAAAAAAAAAAAAAAAAAAAGCCAAATTTTTAATGAACTATTGACAGCATGGGTTCTGGCATGAGAAACTGGAATTCCATGGAACCCCAGTCCTGGAGCAAGTCTACACCCACCTACCAAGGCTTTCCCTCAGGCCTTCACCAACTGCAGGAGGGAGGGCAAGATATCCCCAGACATGAAGTGTCCTAGGAGGCCTCTCCCTAGGTAAAGAGACTGTCCTCCCAAACACTCTGAACTAAGCAAAAGATGGGAGAGAAGCCCCCAAAACATATTCTGGATGTTCAGCGAGTAAATGACAGCTACCACCTGAAGGCCAGGAGCAGACACCAAGTTAGCAAGGCATCTCCTGAAGAAGCTGAAAACAAGAACTTTACATTAACCCTGAAAAGGGCATCTGAACTGTAAAGCAGAAAGTGTTATCCCAGTCTTGAAAATGAATAGTTCAGTCATCAAGCTAAAAGCAGAGTGCCACAGCCTCATTCGTTCTGAACAACCTTGAAGGCCCAGAGGAGACCACTCAAATTAAGGCCGTTTTGCCAAGCCCAGCTCAACGAGACACCCCATGGACTCAGTCCCCCATTTTAGCAGCCTAAAGAAAGGCACTCCCTTTCTTAGAAGGATTATGTCCACAGTATTCAAATAAAATGTATGTCTACCATATAATCAACTACTGATGAATTCGCTAAGGACCAAGAAAGCGTCACCCGGAGTCAAAGAGAAGCAGATCTAGAGATGGCCTGGATGATGGACTCACGGGTCACACTATCTCAAAAGATATTTGTAAAAATGCTACAGGGGGCACCTGGGAGGCTCAGTCATTAAGTGTCTGCCTTGGGCTCAGGTCATGATCCTAGAGTCCTGGGATCAAGGCAGCATGGGGCTCCATGCTCGGGGGAAAGACTGCTGCTCCCTCTTCCACTCCCCCTACTTGTATTCCCGCTCCTGCTGTCTCCCTCTCTCACTCTCTCTCTCTGGTTCTGTCAAATAAATAAATGAATCTTTTAAAAATTCTGAAGGACATAATGAAAAGCGGACACAGTGTAGGAGATGGGCAATTTATAAAGTCATGGAAATCATTTTTAAGAGCATGTTAAAGGGACACCCGGTGGCTCAATTGGTTAAGCCAATGCCTTTGGCTCAGGTCATGATCCCAGCGTCCTGGGATCAAGTCCCACATTGGGCTCCTTGCTCGACAGGGAGCCTGCTTCTCTCTCTGCCTCTGCCTGCTGGTGCATGCGCGCACGCTCGCGCTCTCTCTCTCTCTCTCTCTCTCTGACAAATAAATACATAAAATCTTAAGAACATGTTAGAAATTAAAGATGTATCAACAAAAAATTCATTAGATGAACTTCAGGATAACCAGAACACTGCTGAGAAATGAACCAGTGAACCTAAACCCAGACCAACATAAAGCATGCAAACTCAAACACCACAGAAGGGAAAGAAAAATGAAAGAACAGAGAACCCCAGGGCTGTGGTACGGTGTGAAGCACTGTAATATAAGCGTAACTGAGGACGAGAAAAAGAAAAGGATATTGGAGATCTATTTCAGGAGATAATGACTGAAATAATTGATTTTCTAAAAATCGGTTCATGACTACCAGAAGCACAGCCACGGAGGAAGAATACCCAGACAAACAAGCCCACACCTAGCTACCCCCAGTGAAGCTGCTGAAAATCCCAAGTAAAGGGCAAACTATAAAAGCACAGCCAGACATATGAAGACACATTATATACAAGGTAGAAATGACACAAATAACTCATTTCTCACCAGAAACTACAACAAAAGACAATGGAAGGGCATCTTTAAAAGTCCTGGGAAGAAAACGACAGTCATCATGGGATTCTATAACCAGTAAAAATACCTTTCGAAAATAGAAGCAGAATGTAACACTTTCAGACAGCTAAAACTTGAGAGAATCGGTCTCCATCAGACCTATACTCCAAAACAGGTCAAAAGAAGTTTTTCAGGATGAAAAAAGAAATGACATCAGATAGAATCCCAGATATATAAAACAAAGAACAGAAATGTTACTCCATCGGATGTTTATAATTTAAAAAAAAAACAAAATGGAAAAGCTATATTCAACTCAAGCTGAGTAACAATCCAGTGACAGCGACAAGCATATAAAGAAGCAATTCTATATGGATATTAAAAAAATTTAGCAAGAGGTATGGACAATGAGTTACAGCAACAGAGAAAAGGGCACCCAACTCGTCCACATAAATACTCCTTTACTTTGGAAATAACCGAGAAATACACAATTGTCTCCATGTGATTAGAGGTCCCAAAGTGAGTGACTCTATGTGCCTCGGTACCCCAATTCTTGATACTGGTTTTAAAAAATTAGACCAAAAATTTAAGAATTGGGATTGGTTCCTCCCCCTGTCCTCTGAATCACTACTTCATTGCTGTAACTTCTCCACAGAGATCAATTCTTGAGTGTTAAATACATGCCGACTCCACACACCACACACAAAGTAGCTGAATATGTTAAACTCATAATGAAGTGAAATTAAGCAAAACAGCATTAATGCAGCATCAATATTATAAATGTAAACACGTCAATGAATGGGAATAGTAAGCGTAAGCAATTCACAAGTTAATTTGTAAATATATAACCCAATGGCTTCATCAGTGATAGTTACCAAAAAAATTCTAATTTCACCACGAACCAAAACTTTATAAGATTCTCTCGGTCACTGAGCCCCTTCTGTATTTTATACACTGTGTTAAGAGCTTGAAAGGCAGCATCAGGATGAATGCATTTGCTAATTTTTTTTTTTTTTTTTTTTAAGATTTTAGAGAGAGAACACAAGCAGGAGGAGCGGCAGGCAGAGGGAGAAGCAAGCTCCTCACTGGGCAAGGAGGCCAATACGAGACTCGATCCTGGGTACCTGGGATCACGACCTGAGCTGAAGGCAGACGCTCAACCAATTCAGCCACCCAGGCGCCCTGCATTTAATTTTTAAAATAAGGAAACTGCCTGGCTAAATAATAAAGGATGAACTCCAAAACACTTTTATACATAACAATTTCATAGTATTTAACTTATACAACCCCATAAATGAAAAAAAAATTCCATTATGTTTTTAGAAGTAGAGCTGCATTTGTTTCAATAAACAGCATCATAAGTTGTACAACAACAACAATAAAATAGAATGAGCACACCGCCCCCATAGGCTTAGCACCTAAACTCTGGGGGAAGGTTGGATTTTATTCAAGTGGAAAACAATTTCACACATTACCACTAGGATAGCTAAAGGCAAGGTAGGAAAAATTAGCACAAAAAGCCATAGGAGTAGGAGAAAAATACATACAATCCTTCTATGCTGGAACAGTAAATTGAATTTGTTGAGTACCTCGGGCTTAGAGTAAAAGCATCCCCAGGTATGTGATGCTCTTACGGAACCCTGTGGGTATATTCCCATCATCTGGGCACTACTGACAAAGCTAGGTACAAAATGAACTTTACTTATCAAATCATTTTAAACGTTCTAAAGTTGTGGGGTGGGGGGGAGGGTTTGTTTTTATTTCAAGGAAGGATGCTGTGACTCCACACAGAAATGAGGGTGGGTGTGAGAAACATTCCTAATTTTTCTTTCACAGAATTACTCAATTTGCTTAAAGGCACAATGGAACCCAAAAGCAAAAGTTTTAAATGACTTTGTCCATAAATACACAATAGGAATCCCTGTTATGCTGACTAGAAGTTGGTTATTTTGCATTCAGCAATTTCACTGGGAGGTTTCGCAATCTGTGCACTTGCATAGCTACTTTTCATTTTACATGAATTCTCTTAAAGTTGAGCTAGAAACACAACCCAAGGAGGTAAACTATATCAACGACTTGCCTTTGCTGAAGAACTGGTTAAACACACAGAAGACCGAGAGAATTCTATTTTAGTACTGTTTGGAGGTGGTACACCACTCTTAATTAATATGGCTTCAGCTGTGTCTGGGGTGTACAGAGTTTTATAAATTAATATCACTTATCTTCACGGGAAGTTAAATGAGCACCCTACTGAGTATTATCTCACACTGATAATCAGTAATTACAGTTTAAATAAAATTAATTAAACCAAAAACAGGCTTTAAAAAACTATCTGGATTTTAAGCTATAGTATAACACTATAATAGTGACAAAGTTCTTTTACAGTGTTTTAAATACTATCAGCATTGATTTTTTTTAATTTAAAACAAAAGGAAGATACTGTAATTATTAGCCATTTTAAATTTGAAAAGCCTGAAAAAGTATCCTAAATCTACTTCCTTAGAACCTCTAAAGGAAGTACCTATTTTCATGCAATCCAAGAGAATGAAGCAAATAAAAGTTCATTGTAATTATAAGTTAATTCCATGTGAATGCATACCTGAAATCTAGAAAAAAATTACTTAAAATTATCTACCAATTTTCACGCAATCTTGTACTAACTATATTTAAGAAGATGGGACACCTGGGTAGCTCGGTCAATTGAGTGTCCGACTTGTCATGATCTCTAGGGACGGGGGTTGGTGGGATGGACTTCCGCATCCAGGTCTGGGCTCTGTGCTCACGGAGGAGTCTGCTTCTCTCTCTCTCTCCCCCCTCCTCCTTCCCTCTGTCCCTCCCCCTGGCTTGTGCTCTCTCTCTAAAATAAATAAATCTTAAAAAAAAAAAAAAAAAAGTTGAGGAAGGAGAAGGAAAAAAAAAACCTAACAGCTAAAATCGCTTGGCTTTTTAATTAACTTTATTACTATACAAGCAACTTGCTGATTAAAAAATGGGCTCCTGAGTCTGAATTCTGGATCCTGCCCAGCCACCTGCTTGTTGTGTCAAAGCTAAGGAAGCTATTTAAATCTTTCATGATAATACCTATCCCCTGCGAGTTGTTAATAGGAAATGAAGCTCCTTCTCACCTTTCTGCTTTGGGTTAAGGCCTGAAATGCCTTCGGAGACCACTCCATCAAATGGATTCCGTACTCCGCATCATCACCGCACACAGTTATTCCCTTTTCGTGTCCTTTCACAAGACTTATGAAAACATGCAATTCCTTCATTTATTTTGAGAAAGTTGATGGTCTCTTCCCCACTAAAATATAAGGGGCATGCTAGACAAACCGTCAACTGTCATAGTCACTATGGTAGCCAGTCTCTAAGATAGTCCCAAATAATTCTGACTTGTATAAACAGTAGGATACTGTGGAAATTATGGAGTGTGGTTTCTAAGACCAGATCATAAAAGACCACACCAGGAAGGCACTCAAGACCTGGTGGAGGTCCACATGGCAAAGAAATGAGCTAAAGAAACTAAAGAGGCCGAGAAGCCTCTTGCCAACAGCCATGCGAGTGTGCCATCTTAGAAGCCCAGCTGAGCCTTCAGATGACTTATTATATAGCAACAGAGGACTACGAGGTCCTCAGAGAGTAAGAGTTATATAGCTCGAACCAACATCTTCATTACAGTCTCATGGGACTCGAAGCCAAAACCACATACTAAGGCAACTACCAAATTCCTGCCCCCAGAAAAAGTGCAAGAAACTAAACGATTGCTGTTTTAAGTCACTAAAATTTTGGGGTAACTGTTAACACAGCAACAGGAAACTATTATAGTCACTGATGTGACTAGCAGATAGAACCTAGCAGAACCTAGCAGATAGCTAGCAATCAATTAGCACATGGTGTAAGTGAATGAGCAATTACTGGATAAAATATATAAGACACAGTACCATCCCTGAAGAGGCTTACCAACTGAAGAAAAAAACAGGAGAAGCTATAAATAAAGATAAAATATATAGATGACCCCAAGAAAAAAAATCATAAGCCAAATAAACTAGCAACGGAAAGGAATAAGTGATTAATTCTGGTGTGAGGGAACCTCAAAATAGGTTTGAAAAGAGGATACATCAGGGAACCCTGTGAGGCTGATGGGAGAATTATGGAAGATGGTACACGTTGACAGTCCAAAGACATGCTTGCCTGTTCCATGGTCTTAACTGAAGTGCTGGTGCCATCAGCACTAAGATAGAACTAAGATAGATCCAGAACTAAGATCTGGACTAAGATAGAACTCTGTTAAGGGGAAATTGGCCATTCATCCTTGCAGGTGTGAAGAACTAACCATTCCAGTCTGAGGCCACATCCGAGCACTCAGGAACAATTCCCACCAAGCCACCCTCTATAACACTCTAATAGCCCTCAGTGTGAGAAATGGCCCTCCCTGCCCTTAAATTTAGGTTTTAGTGAAATTCTAAGACGTTCCTTAGCCAGAGGCTTTGACAAGAAAGTTTACCATCACCCCCCCACCAAGAAATGTACCTACTTACAGTAGTTTATTTACATTTAAACTTCATAGGTTATCTTATTCAATAAGAAGCATACTCACTAGGTTATTAAAATTCCTTGAAAATGAATTGCAGGGGCACCTGGGTGGCTCAGTCATTAAGCATCTGCCTTTGGCTTGGGCATGATCCCAGAGTCCTGGGATCAAGTCCTATATCGGGCTCCCTTCTCCCTCTCCCACTCTCCTTGCTTGTGTTCCCTCTCCCACTGTGTCTCTGTCAAATAAATAAATAAAATCTTTTAAAATAAAATAAATTACAATACGCCTTCTACAGCAGAGCTGCCAGTGAAGATGCCCACACAGGAAAAAACGGAGGCCCCCAACAACTACCAGCACCAACTTCCCAGTCAGAAGTGAACACCCCATAAATGGATTCTCCAGCCCCAGCAAGACTTAGCATGACTGCAGCCTGAGCCAGTGCTGTGCTTATAATCTCATGGAAGACCTCAAACCACCATTATCCCACTAAGCTCCTTCCAAATTTTAGACCCAAGAAACTGAAATGCTATATATTTATTTTTGTTTTAACCCACTCAGCTTTAGGATAATTATATAACAACAGAAGACTAATACAGAGCTCCTCACAGGATACTTTTAAATGACTAAAATAGGTATAATAACAAAAACAGTATTATTAAAATATTTTAAAATTTTCTAGAAATAGGTCTTCATGAACTCATCATAGAACATGGGTAATAGGAAATCTAATTTCAACATAGTGTTGAACACAAACCACCTTTTGAAGTATCTTTAATCACTAATGTGCTTTGAATGTATCTGTTTTCTGTGGTATAATAAATTCACAGGTCAAATCCTTCTGTATGTGTGTGTTTGGAATTTGTTTTCACCTACATTCATAAGTTAAAAAAAAAAAAAAAACCTAAGTTTTACTTCAAGATTAATGAAGATAAAGAAATTAATTTTTTTTTCTCTTCCAGTTCAAGGACACCACGCATTTTACTACAGACCCCTGGTGTCCATGGCCTACGGTTTAAGAACCCCTGGTAGGTACAGAATAACAGAAATCAAGGTGGAAAAGTAAACAACTCAAGTTCTAATGCCTTTCATGCATTGGTGGCAGAAACTACAAGACCTCAAGTTGAGACCAACCAGGAGAACTGCACCAGAAATGCTCAAAAAGGCTAGAAGCTTTTGAAGGAAGAAGCTAACAGGAATGAAAAGTCTTCAAAGAACATCTAGGTTTCAATTAGAGCAAGAAGGAAAAACAAACATTCAAAGACAGGCTTTGACTGCCAACGGGTAAAGTAGGAGGGCTTGAGAAGAACAGAGGAGTTGGGAGAGGATATCAGAGAAAAAGAATAAATGGACCTGGATGGTCAGAGAGGCAGCTGGGTGCTGATATGGATGGGCTAGGACTTCTGATTTTGACTTAGATCAACAGAAAATCATCTGAATTGTAGTAATAATGAAAACCAATAAGGAAACAAATCATGAAACCATATAGATCGACTCTTCTTAAATCATCTTCTCTCTGTCCCTACTGCTACTGTCCTGCTTCTGGGCACCTGGACAACAGCCACAGCCTCCTCACTTACCTCTAAGTCTGCTCTGTCCCTCTACACCCAAACACTCCGAGCTACTCTCTATATTGACATCATTTTGATCTTACTGAAATGCAAATCCAAACCTGCCCCTCACTCTTACGCTTAAAACCTTTCAACTTTTGCATCCCCATTATTCAGAGAAGGGCATTCCAATTTTACCACGGCTCAAGAAGGTCCAGCTTGATCTAAACTGCACTTTCACTTCAGACAATCTCTTCACCACTCCAGCCCTCTTACGTTGTAGGACCCAGATGTAATGAAAAAGCCAGAATCTCTTAAAAGTGCATGTTGTTCCCTGTGTCTAAAACCTATCTACAACCACAACTCCTATCCCATCCCCTTAATCTGGCTCATTTCAACTCCATCTTCAGCTCTCAGTTAACTACATCTTAGGTAGGAGCCTTCCCGACTCAAGATTGAGCAAGATGCCCACAAGTCTGGTGCCTGCCATTACCTAGTAACAACACTATTCTGAAACTACCTCTATCATATGTTTATTCTACCACGGTATAAGAACAGAATTATTATTTTATTCACTACTGGACCTACTCCTAGAATTCCACATCGTCCAAGCATATAGTGGGTGTTCTATTCGTTTTTGTTAAGTGAATAATAAATAACTTTCTATCTTCCATGTCTGGGATACAAGCCATAGCTTCTTGCTTTGCCAATTCTTTCCCAACAATATCAGGAAGAACTCCAAGTGTTATGGTTTTATATATTGAAAATAACCTAGACTTCTTCCTGACACTGATCCTTTGAGTATTAGTCCCCTAGACTGAACACAACCTTGACTTCTGTAATGCAACACCACGTGAGAAGAAAAATATCCACTCAAAGGAAAAAACAGTCACTTAAAAAGAATATTCAAACAATCCCTAAGTTATACCTACTCACATCTTTAAGTACAACTCTAATTTCCTACATGCAAAAACTATATACATAAAAGGAAATATAAATTAGCTCTGTAGATAAATATTACACTTTTTAGAAGACATAGATGAGTAATACTGATAAACAAAATTTCCCGAAAACATCAACAATTGCTATTTGCCAATCCAAAATTTCCATTAGGAATCCACTCAGTATCCAGGAAGTAAAATTATCAGAGTAAAAAAATACTATAACTCCTGCCAGCTTAGATTCCAACTTATGCTCAGAAATAGTGGAAAAGTCACCTTCTCTACCAAGTCTTCTCCCAACATCAAAGCTGACCTTATACTTCCAATGAACACTAAATACGGTACGATGGGCCTGGAACAGTATTATTGTACACCTATACAACTGTAAATTGTATACACATCTCCTTTCCCACTGTTCCCAGAGGCAGAGACAGTCATATTTATCTTTGTATTCCTATAACAGTACTAACCACTCAAATGCTTAATGAATGAAGGGAGAAAAGGATGAATAAACGAGTCTGCACACCCACTACATCTTAGTATATTCAACTCTGAGAGCTCTTGATCTTATTCCCAAGTTTCTACTGATTTGAGTAGGAGCTCTCTAAACTATCCCATAAATATTTAAAGATTCTAAGATAGTACTTAAGTGTTACTACTGAAAACCTAAGTACAGGAAGCTCTAATTAACTCATATTAATGGGCTCAGAAAGGCTCACCTGACTTAGTGAATAATTTAAGCTTATAGAATTTATTTGATGTATTTTACCACATACATTCAATTGTCCCAGGCCATGCTGGTTTATTTACTTTACAAAGAAAAGTTTCTTTTGAATATATCATTTCAAAGAAAAACTGGAAAATACCATACTCTCTGCATTATTATTCATGGTTTTTAAACCTACCAAGGAAAATAGAAGTTCATAAAAATTCAAAATGAACTTAAATTATAGTACAGAAAGTTTTATGTCCCATTAGGCCAATAAAGAAAATTTAATTCTTTTAAGTTAAGCTCTTTTTTTTTAAGTTGATGATTTATGTTCTGTTAAGTGAGTGGCAAGTGAGGTACATAATCAGATAAAAATGATTATTTTCTTTCGTAAGTACAACGTCCAATTAATTTAGCATTTATTCCACAAGGGAGGTCACATCTAGGTAGATCCAAGAATAGCCTGCAGAAAGGCCAAACACAGTCCTGTTAAACATATTCATCTGGGCAACTCTTCTTTGAGCAGATCACTCTCACGTAACACACTTAGGAACATGCTGGAGTCATCTGGTAGCTGTTATATTGAGTTAGTCACAAGGCCCACAGAGAACAATTAAAGCCTCTCAAAACACTCATCAGAACCCACACCCAGGTGTTACCTTCAATGGCTTTGAAGACCAATGGCCCAAAGGCCATTACTAGATCCGTGAATTGGTTTCCCATACAGAGTTTTCCCATGTCTTTTACAATTAAAAAAAAGAAAAAAAAAGATTCATATCCTTTACTCGTTGACATCTCTCATTCGCACACATAAAGCTCTCTCAGTTTTGTTTACTGGAAATACTAAAAATAATTCATTTCTAATTATAGAAAACTTCTTAGAATATTTTTACAATTGTAATTCTCAGAATTAAGATCAATGACTAGGATACAATTTTTCCTTATCAATTTAAAGGTCAGATGTCTCATACAAATGGCTTCAAGGGGGAAAACCAGAAAACAAGAAAATATACTTTGAGATTTTATACTGGCACTCTCAGTGGAGAAAGGAATAGTATTTAAAAAGCAATATAACTCTTTTGGTAAAGACCATGTTCTCTAGAATCAGTCTGTCATAGTCTTTTCTCACCGCCCCCATGACATTGAACAAGTTATTAAATCTCTCTTGCTCAGTTTTGCCATTTTTCAAAATGGGAATAGTAATTTTCACAAGCTTCTAAGGGGGCATTAAGTATTTATAAAGCTAATATTTGGAACACTACTTAGCATAAAGCTAACAATTAGAGGGTCTTTATGTTGACTAAGAAATGCCTATCAAGTTAGAGAGGCGGGATCCTACCATAAAGGTCTTATAGGTCATATTAAAGAGTTCAGGCTTGACTTATAGATAACAGGAGCACCTAAGCAGTTTCAAATGAGGTAAAAATATGGTCAGATATATAATTTAGATGGGTCAGCCTGGTGTGCAGGAAGCTGACTTTTTAGGGATCAACAGAGTTTCTTGAAAATCCTGACAAGAGATAGGGAGCCTCATGTTCTGATAGAAGGAATAGAGAAAAGGAAATAGATTCAAGAAATCATCATCAAGAAGCTACCTTCTATGAGAATATAGCAAGAGAAACAAGCTTAAGAGGAAAGAAAGTCAAAGGTTTCATGTGGGGCATGTAGAGTTTCAAGTACAGATGAGACATCCATACAAAGGTATTCGGTAGGCCAGTGCAGTAATAGGTCTCAACTTAAAGGTCATAGACAAAGACATGGACTAGGGGGATCCACCCCAGTCCAGTACTATACACAGAGGGGAGCAGTGGCTGAAAGAAAGAAACCTGATAAATAATAGTTTAAGACAGGCAGGGGAAAACCACACAAAATAGAAAAAGGTCATAGGGATACAAAAATCAATAAAGTTTCTGTCCCTAAAAACAATTAATATTTGTCCAAAGAGGAAGGGAATAACTATATCAAGTATAGCCAATAAATCCAGTAAATTTCCAAAGACTATAATTTAATGAATATTACTGGGGATATAAGTAGTCATTTTATAATGATGAAAGATTTACTGCAATCCTAAGTGTATATGCACTTAATTGCAGAGCTTTAAAATATATGGAGCAAAACTTATAGAACTGAAAAGAGAAATAAAAATCCAAAATCATAGTTGGAAACTTCCCTCTTCTCTCTCAATTATTAGAACAAGTGAACAGAAAAATCCAGAATATATGAACAACACTGTCAACCAATAGGACTTATAGACTAATTCTAAAACAAGTAGAATGCACACATAACATTCACAAAGACAGACCACATTCTGGAAAGAGAGGACTCAAAAATGAAAATGATTGAAGTCACACAAACTATGGTCCCTGGCCACAAGAGAATTAAGTTTTAAGTCAGTAACAGAATGATCAGGAAAAGCCAAATATTTAAAAGTTAAACACAGATCTAAATAACCAATGGGTTAAAAAAGAAATCAAACAGGAAATCAGAAGATATTTTGAATATTCAGAAAATGATACAGCTAAAGTAGCTCTCAGAGGAAAATTTATAGTGTAATTTTTTTATATTAGGAAGCAAAAGCCTCAAATCAATTATGTAAGTTTCTACTTTAAGAAACCATAAAAAGATAAAGGCAAAAGGAAAGATAAAAGCAAAGTTATCATCCAGAAATTAATGAAACCTAAAACTGTTTTTCTGAGATCAATAAAATTGACAAATCTCTATCCAGACTGTTAAACAACAGGGCGGGAGGAAAGCGGGGCCGGGGGACAGAAGACAAGTTACTAATCAGGATTAGAAAGGGGGGGAAAGATCCTATATATAAGAATAAAGATCCTATATATAAAAGGATAAGGAAATATCACAAAAACCTAATTCAAAATACAGATATGAAAAAATTCCTTGAAAACCCAAAGCCCACTCGAGAATGATTTGAATGGCCCTATATCTTGTGATAGACATTACAAGATAGGAATAGCAAATAAGCACAGTAAAAGATGCTCAACATCATTACTCATTAGGGGAAACAATTTGTCAGTTTCTTATAAAGTTAGTCATAGTTACCACCTGATTCCCCTTCCAAAATGAAAACCGGCCCACAAGAACTATATCCAAATGTTCACAGCTTTACTCAGTCCCCAAAAACTAGAGACCCAAACTATGAATATAGAAACTGTAGTATGACCAAACAATGGAATACTATTCAGTAATAAAAAGAACAAATTTCTGATACACCAAAGCACAAGAGGGGTCTCAAAAGCATTACACTAAGTAAAAGAAGCCAGACACTCCATTTATATGAAATCCTAGAAACTGAATTGTGTAGTGCAGTAAGCTGATTCATGATTCCCAAGAACCAAAATGGGCAGGGGGTTTGGGGGAGGGCAGGAAGGATTGACCATAAAGAGCACAAAGGGAATCTTTTGAGGGTGATGGAAAACTTTTCTATCATAATCATCGTGTATACATGATTGCATATATTTGTCAAAATTCATCAGGTTACAGCCATAAAATTGGTGCATTGTGTTCTAAATAAATCCTTCCTCTTTCTTTAAAAAAAAAAAAAAAAGCATATTCCTACTTATACCACTAGTACAGTGAATACATAGTTCACCAAGTGTGTTGGCAGTGTTTCTCCCTTAAAAAGCTCTATCACCGGGGATACCAAGGCTCCACAGCTTAATGAGTCCTCCGCATTCACACTGCTAGCAAGTGGCAGAACTAGCACCTTGAACCCAGACTTCCACTTTCAACCACAAGTCATGAAGTGAAGAGCAGACACTTGGAGAGACCGGAGGACCTCTTCTGGTTGCTGTCTAAGCCAATGTCCATTTTCAAGCTATGGTTGTGAGCCATGTGTGGGACAAGAAATCAATGCAGTGGATCTGATCTGCACCCAAACCTTTTTTTTTTTTTTTAATGGAATGGAGAGGAGTAAAAATACAATAGAAAGGAGTGCAAAAGATCAGAGTTCGCAATGCTCAGAAACATTAAATAATTGTTTATAAAATTGTTTCAGTTGAGATGAGAATTTATATGTGTATGTGTGCTGGGCTACAAAATGAAGGGTACTTCTTACTGCAGGTCCCGGCCAAGAAAGTTTGTAAATCATTACTGCAGGCCACACCAGAGATTATGATAGTAATACGGGCTGCGGGAGGGATAAAAGACAAGACAATCAGCAGGAGCCCCACACTTTAAACAAATGGTTGTGAGGGACAGTAAGCAAGTTAAAACAACTTCTAGACCACAAAAACACTCCGTGGACACACTGATGGAGAATTCAGCATCGTGTCATCCACGTTCAGTTTCTTTCTGTTTACCTTTCCTCACTGGGCTCCCTTCACTGCCCTTGTCTCAATCCTTTTGTCTCTCCATGGAAAGAGCTCTTTTCAACCCAGATGTAGACAATGGATGGTTGTAAACTAAACGACCTTTTCACCTTGCATTGCCCTTTATACATCGTGAATGCTCAAGTATTTGTAGAAACAACACGGTTTCAAGTATATAAACTCTGCCCAGGGATCTCCACACCAGAGCAGGACTTTCCGCAAACGGACAGTGTTCTGTGAAATCCTGACTGTAACTCAAGAAATAACTTGAAACATGAAATATTTTTGTAGGCCTTCATCACAACAAATTAAAAGGAGATGAATTTTTAACATTAATGCTTCCCAGAATGTTTCAACTTAATGTTTCTAAAATACTCATTCAAACATGTGACTATAGGTGACACCATTCTTATGCACCTTCTCTCAAGTTCTGCCCAAAACACGCTATTCTCACATTAAAGAGTTCTAAATTGGGGCACCTAGGTGGCTCAGTTAAGCATCTGCCTTCAGCTCAGGTCATGATCTCAGGGTCCTGGGATCCAGTACTGCATCAGGCTCCTCGCTCAGCGAGGAATCTGCTTCTCCTTCTCCCTCTGCTTGCCTCTCCCCCTGTTTATGCCCTCTCCCTCTCTGTCAAATAAAATCTTTCTTAAAAAGTTCTAAATTAAGAATACACATGCAACATGTATGTGGGGTGGCCACTTTAATTAGAAAACACTGGCAGCACACACTAAAGCTTCCACGGCAAATGCTTCCCTAAGCTCTAACTCCCCAGAAACACTTTACGGAGGCTCTAAGATATCCAGCTACCCTTACCTCCTTTCCTCCGAGTTGTGCACTGGTCTGTGACACAGTGTATGAGGCTCAACTACAGATGTATCACATCATCCCACTGTCTATACATTGGAAAATATTTTCTAAAGGGGTGTAAAAGGGACAGAAATGAATGCAGCCATGCAACACATTTCAGCTTAAGCAAAACTCGGAACTCTATGAGGAAAGTAGAGAAGGTATAATTAGTCCTGCTTTACAAATAAGTGAACATTCAAGTTAATTGATTTGCCAAGGTCAAAGAGCTAAGAGGTGAAGTTTGTTCTTTCCACAAGAGTTTCCGGATTCCTCATCCAATGCCCTTTCCACAGTGCATCAATCAATGAGTAAGGTTTGCTTTTCAGAGCTTCTTATTCAGCAGAGCCAGGCTTCTTCTCTACGCTCTACAGCAAAGCATCCAGCTGCCTGCTTGATCCTTCCCTGGACTTGAGCCCCAGCATACTCAAGAGCCAGGCTAAAGTACAAGAGCAGAAGTGAGCAGTGGGAGCTGGGGAGACCAGTCAGCCGGTCATGGGGGAAAAGGTTAAGGAGGAATCTAGAAGAAACATTTGTGGGCACACTGAAGATAAAAGCAGGGGCAAGGCAACCATTAGGGATCCAGGCAGGTGGTCAAAATTCTGACAGCAAGCTCTTACCAAAGCTATTTTTTGTTTTTGTTTTGTTTTTAAAGCTTTTTTTTCCTGTGCAAAGGCAAGGGTCCATTTCTGGAAAGCCCAACCAGGACCAAGCTATCCCCATGTCCAAGGAAACCACAATACCAGGCAAGTAATCAAAAACAGGGATTCATTCTTTTATTCTTTCAATGAAAAACTAATGAAAATGCTTACCATGTACCAGACAGCATACCTACAATTAAAATACTGCTTCTTCCTTGAAGATGTTTAAACTGATGAGAAGATCATAGAGTGATACACTGCTTTGATAGAAATGCCACACAAGACACTATGGTAACTTCCCAAAAGTTCTGACCTTCCCAAGCCCGATTACAAGGATGAGGGGAGAGCAGGGATGGAGGCAAAAGGGAGAGAGAAAACTACAGTCTTCACTGAGGAGGAGCCCATTTATTAACGTACGATCAGAGCATGGCGGGTTCCAGAATGACCTGCTGAGGCCACTGTAGAAAAGAAACAGGACTGTTTCTAGAACTTAGAGTAGAGGCTGTGGGTTGGCAATGTGCAAGGTCAGTCCTAACAAGGGTAAGAGCAGCAGCTAAATGAAGAGAGGGAAAAAAATGCTTAGTGCCCATAAAATATGATCAAATCTCACATGTCCTAGAATTGCATTTGGCAAGAGAAAGGAACAAAGTAGCAATACAAGCTACAACATGGATAACCCTTGAAAACATTATGCAAAGCGGTCTTTTGTGACTGAATGCTTTCATGTATCATGACTCCATTCATGGGAAATGTCCAGAAGTGGCAGTCTCTAGCTTATGTAGCCTGGCCATTCCCTCGGGCTGGCGGAGTTGGGGATGAGTGACTGCTTATAAGTAGGAAGCTTCTCTTTGGGTGGTGGAAATGCTCTAAAATTTGATTGTGGCAATGCCTGTACAACTCTGAATACACCAAAAACCATTCAGTTGTACACTTTACATGGGTGAACTATATGCTAGATGAACTATTTTAAGAAGGTTCTTACAATTCTATCATTGTATATTGTATATTCTATCAAACCAAAAATTGCAGGTGGTTTTATTATCAGTCATAAGCAGCCATATGAAGGCTAAGTCAGCACAGTAAGCATATGGTTTCGGAGCTTTGTGGAAAAAGATTCAAGCCATAGCTGCACCCCTGGCCAGCTGCGCATACTTGGGCAAACTGCTTACTTAACCTAGCTGACCCTCCGTGTAACCGAGGGCCAAGATGAGGACAACATCTACCTTGCGAGGTAAGAAATTACATGTCCTCTCTGTAAGCATTCAATATCACTACAACTTTCTAAATGCTGTTATATGAAAAACATTATCCAGAAAAGCTTGCATCAGTCTTCTTTGCTTAGATCTTACCCAGAGAAATAAAACAGAATATTCTAATTGAATGTCTTCCATCTTGCATGTCAAGATCTAGATCTCATTCAACTCCACATGTCCACTTTATCCAAGTACCCAAGAGAGTCCTTTGGATAACAAGGGTGCCAAACACTTTTTTGAGGGCTTACTATGTTCTAGGCAACCTGTTTCATATTAAAAGTGAATTCAAATTCAAAACCAGGTCAACAAGGCACTGTGCTTTGTCCCACCATACTGACTTTTTTAAATATTATTATTTGGATGGACCTTGTTGCTGTTCTTATTATCCCTTATCATTAGCCACGAGTTACATTCAAAAATCTATTTCTCAAAAACATGTACTCGAATATACAAGAAATCCATAACGGTGCTATAAAGTGTTCATTACTGATAAGCAGCAATAGGCAGAACAAATAGGAAGGTTCTCTCGTTTTTGAACAATATTTTTTTAAATACGTGCATGAGATTTTAGTCTGGTTTACTTTAATTAGCAACTACATATTTCAAAACGCTAAATATCTTTAGCTATTTTTTTTTACCTCTTTCTGAAGTGCGCAATTCATCCCCAAAGAATGAGAGCTGATTTGAATGATTCAAAGTTGACTAACAATTTGTAATTAAACAAATTTTTTAAATTAACATATCAACTAGTTCCTTTTACTATTTAAAAGCAAAAAATGTCATGTATTTTTTTTAAATCTGTTCTGCCTCTTACTTTGGCACTATAAAAAACAGCATATTTCCAAAACAAGCAGTTTCAAAGGTGTTAGCATAGCACGGCATCCACATTACATGGTTAGTTAAGATTCACAACAGAAGAAATGTTGAGCATAACCTTACCATATCATCCGTCAGTGTCTTAATATTTAAATGCTGCAAATAAAAGAAACCAATCATATCAGTAATTTATAACAGCTTTTTTTTATTTTAGCTAATAGAATACATTTAAAAATTCTACAATGCTAAGTTGAATGTAATTAAATTCCTGACAGTCTAATAAAAATGAATTATATATTGCTTTAATCACCTTCTCAAGAAGATGGACAAAAGGAACCCTGAATAGTGTAATTTCAAACGTTTCTCAAGATTTCTTGGACTTGCAAACCTGATAAACTAGAAACCTGTGCTACAACAAATAGATAGTCCTGATTAACAATATTTGTTACCATTAAGTAAATGGACTTTGAACACAATGGATAGGGAGATTTAAAACATGAAAAAAAATCTGAACTACAAGACAGTGAAACTTTAAATCTACCATTAGCATGCAGCATAGAAGATAATGAAGTACTTTGCTGGCTTAATTAACTTAAACAATTCTAGTAACGAAGAGAGTACTGGAATGACTATTTGCATCTTTAACATCAGTTTGATTTATCACCAGTGGTGACAGTAGACACTTTTCAATTTCATTGCTAGCTTCTTTGAGAACCCTTTTGCTGATTTCCCTGCTAGACAAACATAAGGCCACTTTACAAAGTGAATAAATTAGTTTCTTACAAAGTGGTGTTCAAAAGAAAAAGTATTTAGGGGGAAAAAAAGACAACCAGAAATCTAAGTTTTATCAATTCCGGAGTCAGGCAAGATTTTGTATTCAAGGAGCCAGAATCAATTTCCAATGCTTCCTTGTCTTATTCAGTAGCATTAGACCATTTAAAAGGGCAGAGAAAGGGTCAAGTGCATTCCTAAATAGATCTGATTTTAGAAGTATAAAAGAACATGTGTTAGCATTCATCATCTAACAGCCTGCGTGGCACTGAATTCAACATGGATGGGATGAAATTTGTTATTCATATTTGTACACCAGAATACATCTTTATGCTCATCAATCTACCTGAGGGATGATACAGATTAAAAAATTGTACAGAACAAATCACTATCCCAGATTCTCTTGCTCTTTGACCAAGACATTCCTTCCTCTAGGGCAAGGAATACAGTAACTGGAAGGGCCCAGAATAAGCTTTGTGTATAACCAAAGCTGAGTAACTAACCCACCACACTTAATAGCCCCACCACTAGGTTCTAACCTAAACGCTCTGTTCAATTGGGAAGAAAGGAGAGTACTGAATTAATTGGTTTCTAATTCTGGGCTAGAAGTTGTTTTCAATATTACCTTCAGTCCTTGAAAATAACAAGCACAGAAGTCCTTAAGAGTGGGTATACCCCTAGGAAGAAGTATTAAGATTTCTGAGGTACTTAGGGTCACAGTCTCCTCCCAGAGGCCATTATTACAATTAGACACCAGTCTACATGGCTCTCAAGTTCACAGGAAAAGGAGCAGTAGAAAGACTGTGTGGGGAGTCCCTCCCTCCAACTGCCTGCTGTATGCACCAGTTTCCCGCCAACAGAGATTTCCAGCCCACTGCCCGTGGTTAACACAACTCTATTCTTCCACCAGAGATACCACCCCAATCCCAAGGGGGGCAAGGCACCTGAAAGGGGTCGTTCTGCATTCCTCTCACAAGAGGAGAGGACTACAGCCAATTACCAAGACAATGGCATTCTAGGTGACCTAATGCTTAAAAAGTCAGGCCACAGAAAAAGGATCCCGCTGGAATCCTGTTTAGAGAAGTACACCATGGTAAAAAGAAAACACCTTCCTCAGCGAAATAGTCCCAAATACCTGTTTGAGTTGCCTGAGGAAAATGTCATAAAAGCAACATCGAGGGAATGGAAAGAAACAATTTTTCTTTTTTTTTTAGATTTTTAATATTTCTTTTTTTTTACCATTTTATTTATTTTTTTTTTTTTATTTCCAGCATAAGAAACAATTTTTAAAAACTAGAGTAGAGCCCAAGGAAGATTCACGATCTAAAGACTATAGAAAAGATGCAGAAAGTACAATACCAAACAGGAAAAGTGGGTAGTGGAGGTTACAGGATGCAAAACACAGAACATGTAAATACCCAGAAACAACATTTTTTTATAACTCCGAAGGTCTAAAGCTACATAGCCCTTTCAGTTAGAGTTAAACTCACAACTCAGAATAGAACAGTCACCCTTATGTAGAAGAAAGATGCGTAAGATCAATTTTTTTGGTCAAAACTTCTTTAGATGGTGAAACCATCTCACTGAGAATCTAGCTTTAGAGGCACCTGGGTGGCTCAGTTGGTTAAGCGAATGCCTTCAGCTGAGGTCATGATCCCAGGGTCTTGGACCGAGCCCCATTGGACTCTCTGCTCATGTGCTCACGCTCTCTCTCTCTCAAATAAAAACTTAAAGAATCTAGCTTTTAAAAGGACTCCATTTGTTCAATGCTTTAGTTTTTTAAAAACTATGCAAGCACATAGGCATGCCCAGTTACTAGCTATATTACAAACAGTCTTCTACAAAAAAGAACATTGTGATGAATTGTGATGAATTATATTGCAGGGGTAAGAAAACTCAAAGGGATCCAAGTTCAGAAAGTCTAACAACAGTCTGAGAGAAAAAACAAGAAGCCAAGGTCAAGTTCCTTATTCCTTCTCTGGAAAGCACCTGCCTATCAATTCTCTCCACCATCCATACCAAGACCCAGAGAAGCCAGCAGGGCAGGAAGTGATGGCAAACTCAAGGACACTCAACAAGACCGCAGGTAGTGACTAAGAGAGTAAAGATTTGGAAAACCAATACAAAAACTTTGGTTCCTATTCCAAAACAAGAAAACCAGAATAAGTGTCATTTCAAAATTTAGCTTTCAAAAAAAGAGAAATTGCATAGCTATTTGTTTATATGCATGCAATCTGAAAGAGACTACTACAAAACCCATCAGCATTCAAAAATTTAAATAGATCTACGCATGAGTAATTTTCCCTAAAAACTGAAATGTCCAATCCCAGTCGACTTCAAACACGACCCAAAGGAAAAATAGACATGGCTTATTTTTAAAATGTACAGTTTTATCAAGCGGTACCCTTTTGCAAAGTTAATTCAAGTTTTCTATGAAGTGGACATTATGTCGATGTTTAGATCACAGACTCCTAAAAAGTCCAACGGGCAGGAGAAAGGAAAGGATAGACATAAAACCCTCAGGTAATTCTGTGGGGTTTCGGCCTTTTTGTAGTAGATCTAAAACTACAGGGGTGACATTCTTAATTTAAAAAAGCAAGAACATTATTATAAAAAGTTACTGCCTTTTTACTGCTACTAGAAGGTACTGTTTATGTCTGGTTAGCCAAGACACTTAAAAAAATGCAGTTGTTTGTTTGATAGCTACCACCAATGCTTTTTACTCTGGCTTCTGCTTGGGGGAAGTAGGAACTGCACCCATCAATCCAGCTCACAAGTAGCATTTGCTGATACCCATACCAAGAAGGGAATGGAAACATTCAATGGAAGCAGATGTGACCACTTTAAAAATAACCTAATAGCAACTTTTCTATTTGTTCCTCCACACACATACACAGAAATCAAAAGCATACGGTTTTAGACCTACTAAAACATTCATACCTAAATGTGATTTTGTGATCTTGACTTACATTACCTGGTCTATGATTGTATAGGTGTTATTTATGCTTTATGGCAATGGGATAAATCAAATGGGCAATAATTTCAAAAACAGTTCTGTATGCAGAATCGTTGGTAAATGGTTCAGGTGTCGTATTAAAGTACGTCAGGGATCCTTTCCCAAACCAAAAAGTTCACCTTTCTTCCTGTGTTCCTACGTTGCTCAGTTTACTAATTCTACTTTCTCCTGAAAAAGTAAGGAACACCTCATATAGATAGGGAGGAATGTCTTCTGTAATGACAATTCCTAGGATGAATGGTCAAGAGGATCACTCTGGAACTAAAGGAGAAAAAGTCTTTATAGGTTTTTTGTTTTGTTTTGGGGTTTTTTTTTTTTTTTGGATCCTATGTTCTTTTGAAGAAATAAAAAAGGTAGAAATACAGAACATAGGTCTCTACACTCACATTTAAGCAAAGCATCAAAACCTTTACTGAAGACCATATATGCTGTCAAAAAATAGATTTAGAGCTTGCAGAGCACTGTATGAAATGCTGTAAATAGCAAGGGGTCCCTCCCCAGCCAACTTAGTTTACAAGGAAATAAACAAGACCAGTTAAACTACAGAATACTAAGCAACATAAAAACCCAAGGTCCACATACACTGAAAAAAAAGAAGACGACAACAATGACGACAAAGAAGAAGAAGAATCCAAGCTGTAGCCAAGACTTTTAGCAAATTTTCTATTTTCTTTCATTGGATAGCACACTGCAACCAGCAGGAAGCAAAGGATCTATCCACTCATGTCATTAGTTACATGGCACCCACTACCAAATGTCAAGCTAATAAACTCTGATCACTGACAAAGTCAAATACATGGTACTATTTTTAAAATAATTTTTAGCTGTTGCAATTTAATTTCATCAATTTATATCCTTTAACTAAGTCATTATGACAATCACCAACGAGGAAAACTTGTAAGATTAAAACCTCTGAAGGCGCCTGACTCAAACCCAGTTTCATCAATGAGACCCTCTCGGCCACCTGGTTTACACCTTGCTTGTGTGCACTAGAACACACCAAGATTTTCTCTGTGAAAGAAGAGGACAAGGTCTCGGCTACTCAACATTCTGACTCAGTAGGTCTAAAGTGGGGTTTAGGCATCCACAGGCTCCAGGTGGCAATGCAGCCACCATCCCAGGACCCAGTGAGAAACACCACTCTGCACTCCACCGCCACCAGCCACAAAATATCCCTTGAGCACACATTCGAAACTCTCGTCAAGTGGCTCTCTTAAGAACCAGTGTCCCCGAGATGTTGCTTCCGAACATCCTGCTCACCGGTACACCAGGGGTTGGAAAAACCACGCTAGGCAAAGAACTTGCATCAAGATCAGGACTGAAATACATTAATGTGGGTGATTTAGCTCGAGAAGTCTGATCAACGGATATCATGGAGTCTGGCAAGATGGCTTCTCCCAAGAGCATGCCGAAAGATGCACAGATGATGGCACAAATCCTGAAGGATATGGGGATTACAGAATATGAGCCAAGAGTTATAAATCAGATGTTGGAGTTTGCCTTCCGATATGTGACCACAATTCTAGATGATGCAAAAATTTATTCCAGCCATGCTAAGAAAGCTACTGTTGATGCAGATGATGTGCGATTGGCCATCCAGTGTCGTGCTGATCAGTCTTTTACCTCTCCTCCCCCAAGAGATTTTTTATTAGATATTGCAAGGCAAAGAAATCAAACTCCTTTGCCATTAATTAAGCCATATTCAGGCCCCAGGTTGCCACCTGATAGATACTGCTTGACTGCTCCAAACTATAGAATTAAGTCTTTACAAAAAAAGGCATCTACCTCTGCGAGAAGAATAACAGTTCCACGGTTAAGTGTTGGTTCAGTTACTAGCAGACCAAGCACTCCCACTCTTGGCACACCAACCCCACAGACCATGTCTGTGTCAACTAAAGTAGGGACTCCAATGTCCCTCACAGGGCAAAGGTTTACAGTACAGATGCCCACTTCACAGTCCCCAACTGTAAAAGCATCAATTCCTGCAACATCCGCAGTTCAGAATGTTCTGATTAATCCATCATTAATTGGGTCCAAAAACATTCTTATTACCACTAACATGGTGTCATCACAAAATACTGCCAATGAATCATCAAATGCAATGAAAAGAAAACGAGAAGATGATGATGATGACGATGATGATGACAATGATGACTATGATAATTTGTAATCCAGCCTTGATGCTTGTAACATGTATACTTGGTCTTGAATCCATTGTACTAGATTAAACGTGCATGCTGGGTATTTTCAAGTTGTGTTGTAGAAAACTTAAATGCTATTTAATGAGTAAATATAGTTATCCTTTCTGATTGAGATGTTGGGTTTTCTTTAATAGGATTAGTAATGGTTATTCATCAGCCTTTAAGTGTAAAAAATAAAACTGTTTTCATCAGTTTGGAAAAAAAAAAAAAAAAAGAACCAGTGTCCCCGAAACAAGCTAAATGAAGGGTACAGGTAGAAAGTAGAAGACGTTTTTCAAAGTGAGAAACACTGAGCTGGTACAATTGGAACAGGTCTTACTGCCATGTAGTGAGAGGCACCAATTAGTACTGTTTTAAGAGAATTCAACACTCTCTAGGGGGTAGGGTGAATTATTGCGTCATTTATTCAAATGCTTAGTTTATCCCTAAAGGTACAATAATTCTACCCTGTAAGCATGTGTTTAGTACTAAAGGATCAAGGCTTGCTCATTAGATCAAACCAGGACATAACACTATTTGCCTGTCAAAGTAAGTGCCTAATGGGTTACTGACACAACAAATTTACATCCAAAAGGAAAAATGGATCAAACTTCTTTTAAAAGGTGTGGGTGATGCTATGTTAATGCACTGCTCACACTTGTTTCCAATTCCAGATTATTCCTTTCCACCAAATGCTAACTCGTGCTTTATCCTAACATTTCTGGCCCACACACCTGTTTAATGTCAATGCCAATTGTGAAGACTGCAGGACTATAAAGGTATAGGGCTAATCAAGACACTAACCACACCTACAGAGCCTAAGGTTCATTTCCCAGGCAACGACAGACCATACCTAGATGTGAAAGTATTCAAGGACTCCATATTTAACGCTCAGAAATGTCCAAAAATAATACTGAAGCTTTCATAGCACTGAGGATAAGAGTAGAGCTGGCTCTTTGATAACATAAAGAAAAGCTTTTGACTGGCTTTTCATGCGGTCATATTTTTAGTCCCCGGTAGAGAAAGTGAGACATGTTAGGGACAGGTGAGAATGAGTAAAATCTCTCCAGCTTCTTTTGATCTGTTCATTTATTCAAAACCAAACCGTGCCTACCTCAGAAAAATAAACACCTGGCCATTACCCCAGTCTTCGCTACTCTCACCCGCCAGAGAACCTAACCTCTCTTCTCCATAATTCCTCCTTTGGGAAAGGAGAGTCCTCGAGATACACTAGCTTTCAGGAAGAGACATCAGTTAAGCATTCATAGAAGGGAAAAAATTAATTTCTAAGAAAACTCAACATTTTCAGAAGGATCAAAAGGCAGCAACAGAACTGCTAGAAAACCACTACCTCTCTAGAAAAACCAATTATCAAATTGTTACTTGAACTTCTCTCCTAGATGACACAACACAGGAGCTGGGCACCTAACAAGTCTCTCTCTCTCTTTTTTTTTTTTTTAAATTCTAACTCAACTCCAGTGTTCTTTTTCCTTCAATAAACTTCAATGGTGAGGAAAAATGAAAGGAAAAACAGAATGGCTAATTCTAGTAACAGCTTGAACTTATTTTAATACCTATTTTAAGATGCTCTCCTCAGCCATTCCGGTTCTTTTCACGTCTACTATCACATCAAAAACTCCTGTGCAATGGGTCCAAGAAAAGGCAATTCAAATCTCTGAGCAGCTTTCCAAGTCGATTTGGTTCTAGGTCACCAGAATCCCTGACCTTTATAGTCATCTGGAGAATGCTGAAAAGTATTTAAAGTATTCACTGCCAGAAATGGTCCTAGAGTACCTTGAAGCTTATCTAAACTAAGTTTAGATAAGTTGTTTCTGAGTGCGAGTCAGTCTCCTAGAGGTCTTACTCAGACACCGATGCAGCCGGAATATTCCCAAAGCTAACACAGCACCATGCATCATTTCTTATTGGTTCAAGAAGGATTTTGTTTTTTTACATTCTAGCATCACCATAAGGAAATTAAGTTTTGTTGAACCTTTTTAGAGAAGGATTTGGTGAAATAAATCCTATGTTCACATTCTTTAACCTAGTAATTCTACTTCTAGAATTAGAAAATAAAAACAGAAGTGTGTACACAGGTATTTGTTACTACATTTTATCTTAAATACCTAGAATTTTCATCAACCTAAAACTTCCCAGAATATGGGAATGATTATATAACTACAGTCCTGCCTACTATAATTACATAGGAAAATGCATACTATTGTTACATGAAAAAAAGATGCATTTAAAATTGCATATGCAATATAATTCCAACTCCATTAATAAACACTCCTATGGAGAAAAAAAGACAGGAACTATTTTTAATTTTATATATCCGGATTGTGGGATTTGGAGCAATTTTTCCCCCACATTTTCCTCTATATTCCCAGTTGTCTAGAATAAGCTTATTTATTTTTATAATGAGAAAAGCTTTTTTACATTACTATGGATAATACTTTCCATACCAAGCAGAAAATATAGATAAGTTTCTTTTCAAATAATAATGTATGAAGTTAAAAAAAAAAATCTAAAAAATCTAATATTGTAAACACAGACTAGGGTTTTTTTAATGCATATTTGCAAATATGTCAGAATACATTAAGCACATTATTCACTGGTTTTGTAATTCACATATATAAATTAACCAATTTCAAAAAGCTCCTTGGTTTTGTGAATTATTGATGTTGTCAACCTGCTGGAGACTTAATTCCAAGAAAAATATACGAATCACTACATCACAAGCACAAATCCTTTTGACACAAATTCAATTTCTGTGGCAATAACATATTGACTTAGCTTTATTTTCCTATTTTATGACACTTATTAATGGCAGAGATAAAAGAAATCTATCATTTTTCTTTATTGTAAATGTAAACGATCTCATGCTATGTTGAGAATGTTAAGGTAAATACCACTCCCCTGGTAACTTTTTCATGCAAAGGAGGCCATGGTACCAAAATAAAACAGGATTTAGGATTTTAAGCAAAAACCTAATCTCCCACTCCTAATCTTCCTACTGCATGATTAGGTTGCTAACATGGGGCAAGACAGTATGTCAAAAATGAAGAGGACTCAGTCCCTGCCCAGAGAAGCTTAAAGCCAAAAGAGGAGCAAGACAATAACCGCGGTGAGAGACAGTGAGGACAGCGCACATCAGAGCTGTTCAATGACGACCAGAAGGAAAAGCAATCCCTCCTTGCTAACTATATCTGGTTAAATACATGCTATTAACAGGCAAACATAACCATGATGGAAGACTGAAGTCACATTCATCCTCAGCCATGATTCGGGAAAAACCTGTAACAAAATTTCCTCTTCTAACAGCATAACAGAATCTGAAGGCAGGCACTCAGCAAATGTTTATTAAATATTACTATATTCTTGACAAGGAGTACACTGGTAAATAAAACAAGGACTCCTGTCCTAAAGGAACTTTCCTTCTCTTGGGGAAGAGACCATAAACACCATAAATAAGTTACAGAGGATGTTAGAAGGTGACGCTTGTTATGCTAAAACGAAAAGCCAAGCAAGGCAAGGGGAGGCTAGGAAGCCAGGCGGGAGCATTTGCAGTTTGCAATTTTAAATGCAGGGAACTGGGCCGGCAGAGGTCTGACAGGGAGTGTGGAACTAGAAGAGAGCTAAAAGTGGACTAAGGGGGTTGCTGTGTGGACATGGAGGAAAGCAGCTCAGAGGAAAAGCAGCCCCCAGAAAGGAGCAAGTCTGGGGCGCTCAAGGAACAGGGACCAGCACAGCTACAGCAAACAAGACAAAAGAAAGGGAGGGAGCCATAGCAGGTGGACACCAGTGCACTTTAAGGCCAGGGACTTTTTTATTCCTCTTACGGAACAGTCACACATACAAAAAGTACAAAAACATTCTATGAATAATCAACTTAACCAATAAACAACAGTTGAATACAAGAGATACAAGACTACCCAAAGGGAAAGCCCCAGAGGGAATGGAAGGAACAGTGGCTGTTCTAGACCATTTCCTTCAGGGCTCCTTAAGGGGCTCGTTGCCAGGGGTTATTTACTAAGAAGTATTAGAAATACTCTCAAAACACTGTAAAGCCCACCAAGGCAGTCTTTGGACCAACTCAGCTAGGTCTATTGCATTAACAAAACTTTTCAAACACAGGACTAGAGAATGGGGAGGCGGGTGCGGAAGCAGTCAAAGGAATAGCCCAGCATGTTTGGAGAAAGGAAAGTTAGAAAAAATTTTTAGTTACAACAGTTTAATTACAACGTAACTCCTGAGACCCCACAGGAGTCTGAGCCCCAGCCCTAGGGGGTCCTCCCCCAAGGGGTCAACAAAGAGCCAAGTGCCCACAGATATCTGAGTCCCGCCACAGCGTCGGTCCCTCTCAGGCAGCATCCCCTCTTTGCCCTTTCCCCTCCAACACTTTCGTAAGCTATTCCCCTGTTAAACTGTTCCACCAATGTTTTTATTTCTTGTCTGGGCTCTGACTGAGAGGCTGTCCTAGTCCTGTCCTTCTCCATACCCATGCTCCTGCCGTTTGCTACTCGGTTCCTTCACATACTCCCCTTTCAAACATCGCCTGCTTCCTGAAGGTTCTAACTTACCCATAAGCACACCTCTTCCGTGACTCTTATTTATGCCCTGCGTTCCCCAGCAGAAGGCTAACACCCTGGGTCCTAGAATCCAACTCACCTAGATTGGAATCCAGCTCCGATAGGGATCAGCTGTGAGACCCCAGGCACTGAAACTCCCTGAACATCAGTTTCTCCTGGTACCAGTTGAGTAGGAAGCGTCTGTCCTCACAGGCTTGTCTGAAGCCTTAGTTGAAAAAAATCACCACAAGTCCCCTTCCTTCCCACACTAACATCCCCACCAGCATTGATGAGGGAGCAGAAGGCTGGCTGAGGACAAAGCAAAAAGGCTGATACCTCGCAATCTTCTTCCCCTCACCCCAGCAAAAGGTTGACACCTCGCAATCTCCCCCTCACCCCCATTACTCCAGGGTGGGACAAATGTGACATTCTTTAGGAATCTCCCAACTATCTTGATGTTAATGGCTTGCCAAAAGGGAAAAGACAACATTGATCAAGCCACAAGACCTCCAGTATCCCGGGACACAGTAGGTCCTCTTTAGCATATGGAAGCTCCACTGAAACCTCCCTTTCCCTCGACTTTCCCCAACCACAGGGTACACAACCTGCCATCCCTCACAACCCGGGGCAGCAGCTCTTTCTGCCCACGGGTCCTGTCCCTGTGCTTCAGTAAACCACCATTTTGCACCAAAGATATCTCAAGAATTCTTTCTTGGTCATCGGCTCTGGACCTCGCCCCACCAAACCTCACCTAGATTCTAGAACTCCATCAGTATCACCTTGGTTCAGATCACCATCATTCTCCTTAAAACCACATCCAACAGTCTCCCCTCACTGGGGGCTGAAATCATCCTCTAATCCAGTTAAATCCATCTGTTACTGCTGTAAATGTGTGCAGGTCCCCTCCCCAGAGTGGGCATAGGCTCCGAGAGCAGGATTTTTGTCATAGTCATTTTGCCAGCAGCTCTATTTGCTGGGTGTCAGTTATACTGGACCATTCTCTTGACAGCTGCTGAGGCCTCGCAATGTTGTCATTTTTCTTTGGGGCTGAGAACTCAAGCAGTGGCAGTTTCCCAAGGCCATGCCTAGAGCCTGAGCCTTAGGACAGGGACAGCTAGCTGGGTGAATGAGATGGAGGTAAGCAGACCTGAGTAGGTACTGCATGAATAAACCTGCGGTGGGGGTGGGCGGTGTCACCCTTCATTATCAGCAAAAAATGATAAGCCCACCACTCTTCATCCAAAGCTCTTCCTTTACAATTCCCTTGGGTCACTGTTCATTGTTTGCAGTTTGTGTTTATGTCTTTGGTTTTCTTTTTGTTTTGTTTTTAATATGCCAGGGACTTCGGTTCTTCCTCATCTTTGAATGCCTAGACCTAGTACAGGGAACACTGTAGGTCAGTGGTTTTCAACCTGACCATACCTGAGAATCAGCTGAAGAGTTTTTGTTTTCTTAACATTCCAAACCAACTGAATCAGAATATCTGAAGGTAGAGCCTATCACAAGTACTTATAAAGCCTGTCACAACTACTTGTGACTCTAATGGGCAACCACGGTTAAATGGATAAAGATGTTTTAGATAGATAGATAGATAGATAGATAGATACACACACAATGGAATACTATACAGCCATCAAGAAAGCGAAATCTTGCCATTTGCAACAACATGAATGGAACTAGAAGGTATTGAGCTAAGTGAAATAAGTCAATCAGAGAAAGACAATTATCATATGATCTCTCTGATATGAGGAACTCCAGAAACAAGACAGAGGATCACAGGGGAAGAGAGGGAAAAATGAAACAAGATGAAACCAGAGAGGGAAACAGACAGTAAGAGACTCTTAATCTCGGGAAACAAACAGCGTTGCTGGAGGGGAGGGTGTGGGAGGGATGGGGTGTCTGAATGGACATTGGAGAGGATATGTGTTATAGTGAGTGCTATGAACTGTGTAGGACTGATGAACAGCAGACCTATACCCATGAAACAAATAATGCATTATATGTTAATTTAAAAAAAAAATTGGACAAAGTCTTCTGAGCTCAGTCTTCCAGTGCCAAGACTATCATCAAGGAATCTCCAAAGACCCACATGTTGATATGGTAGATACTCGTTGGCTTCTCTGCCTTGTGCACAGAACCCCTTCTCTATGTCAGCGGGGTGGCCCCAGCAGGCTTCGTTGTTCTCTGTGAGCCAGGCCTGACCACAGATGTGAGCAGAGCTCAACCCCCACACCCAACCAGAGCCAAGCAGATCCTCAGTCTACCAAAAATCTGGATGTGGGATTTGGAGATGAGACTGTTCTCGCATGGGTCGAGAGCATGTAGGTCTGGAACTGCGAGGCTCTGAGCTTGGCTGTGTGAAGATCACAGACACAGAAGCTGTGCTCTGTGGAGACACAACAATGGAACAAATGTATAGTGAGAAGCAAAACGAGGCTGTGTGACCCCTGAAAAGAGAGAATGACAGAAGTTGCCAGCTCTCAGTTCTTGGTTCCAAACCCTTGGGAAGATCAGCTACATTTACTATGCTTGATCCAAGAATATAACCCCATGTGTCTTTACAACTGCCCTTTCCAATTTCAAACTAGATACTGTATGGGGGTCTGTTCCTTTAAGTCAAAAAAGGCTCTGACTGAGACAAAATCCAAGACCCTCAGTACCCAGAGACTGTAGTCCACCTCATCATAATCACCACCACTTCCTGAGCACTCTTCGTAAATACGAACACACCCAACAATCCTATTCATTAGCCATTATCCCCATCTTAGACATCAGAAAATGAAGTGTCAGAGAAGTGATTTGCCAGTGTGAAAAGTGATCAGGCTGGAAATGGACCCTGGGTCCCTGTGACTCCAAAATCCTCATTCCCCTTCTCTCAGTCCCCACTGCTATGATGGGACGGACAGCTGCTGTTATCAAATCTAGGGAGGACTCACAGTGGAAATGAAGCAGTTTCTGAGGCAAAGAAATTTGAAAATGAAATGTTAACAAGAAAAACAAGCACAATTCCAACTGGGTGTTTATTAAGTGTTATAACACTGACCACAAAGTTACACCTTAAAAGTTCTGGTGAGTGAGTATAACAAGCCGGGGGGAGGAAGGGGCAGACTGTGATTTCTATAAACTAATAGGAATATGTTTGTTTGTTTGTTTGTTTGTTTGTTTTTAAGATTTTATTTATTTATTTGGGAGAGAGAGAGCATGAGTGCGGGAAGGGGAAGAGGAAGAAAGAGTGTGAGTGTGGGAAGAGGAAGAAGGAGAAGCAGACTCACCCCTGAGCAGGGAGCCCAAGGAGGGGCTCGATCCCAGGAACCCCCAGGGTCATGACCTGAGCTGAAGTCAAATGCTTAAACCACTGAGCCACCCAGGTGCCCCAAGAATATGTTTTGCTAGGGAGTTTTCCCCATTTATGTCTTAAAGTTTCTCTCTTAAGGGTTTAATAGAGATGGAGTAAGTAGTTTTATTTCTAATTTGTAGAATTTAAACTGCAGTATATACCACAAGCCTTAGAAAACCATGCCCTCCCGATTCAGACTAAAATGTAAGTCACAAAAATATCCACATTCAAGAAAACACACACACACACACACACACACACACACACACATCCAAATCAAAAATTACAGGGCAACATCAATCAAAGAAAATTCAGTATTTTTAATTCTTGATGAAGTTTGAACTCTACAATAACTAAATTGCTGAAAACTTTTCTTGCATAATTTGATGATTACTTTTTGTTACTAGTGTCTACGATGGTTCCTCACTGCAAATGAGCCCAAACGATGAGTGCATATTACAAGGTTAACATCTGAAAAACAGAAAAAAGAGCACAATCCCAACCCTTACATCCAGTCCTAGTATTATGCATAAAATGTAGTTCATTTTACATTTCTTCTAGAAACATTACCCAAGCTGGTTATACAGTTAGCATCTAAGCTAAGCCAACACCACAGTAGGCCTGGCCCAAAAAGACCTACGATACATGTCAGCTGCCCTGAAGGAGTTGACAACCCAAAAGGCTCTAGAGAAAAAAATAAAGAGCCTGGATCACTTATTTTCTCTTTCTGGTGATTCCAAAAATAGTATCACAAAGTAACAGTCCTGCAAGGGCTACCCACACTGAAATACAAAGTTTCCTCATTTTAATGCTTTTCTTTGCATTTGTCATCCTGAGGTATCCAGAAAGATAAATCCTTGAATGGGATCAGACACAGAGCAGCCCAATACTGCACCAAATCTGCACCGTGACATATCATGGCACAGTGAATTTCCAACATATGGCATTCTATATTCAAAACATTAGGTTTTGAACACACCAGTTTCTGCAGTCATGCTGCGAGCTCAAGCAACTTCAGCCTATTTTCCCTTGGCAATCTTCCAGCGATGCCAAAATCCGGCTCTTTCTAACAACATTAGCCCAAGTATATTTGCAAAGTACTTCTAAAAGTCCATGGTTCCATGTTGATAATTGCACTATTCAAGGACACCAATAAAACAGGTCAACAAAGATTATGGGGAAGTGCTCAGCTGACAGCCACAGCCATGAGAAGGCACCCAATGATCCTAATAAACTAGGGCAAATTATTCAGGACTGCAGATCTCACAAGGGTGTGAAGATAATCCTCCCCTATTTCTTTTCTTTTTGAGATATCAATGACACTTAACATTGTGTAAGCTAACGGTGCCCAAAGTGTTGATTTCATACATTTATATATTACAGTGATTACCACCATCGCGTTAGCTGATACCTTTATCATATCACATAATTATCACTTATTTTTTGTAGTGAGAACATTTGAGTTCTGGTCTCTTAGCAATTTTGGAGTAGATGATACAGTATCGTTTAATCACTATGCTATGCACTGGAGATCTTGAACTTAGGTTTTAGTTGGAAGTTTGTAGCCTTTAACATCTCTCCAGTTCCCCCATCCTTCCCACCACCCTGGGCCTTGGTACCCATCATTCTGCTCTCTTGTTTGTACAAGTTTGGCTTTTTTAGATTCCACATTATAAGTGATATCATACAATATCTATCTTTCTCTGTCTGGCTTATCTCATTAAGCATAATGTCCAGGTCCATCCGTGTTGTTGCAAAGGACAGGATTTCCTTTTCTCATGACTGAAAAATATTCTATTGTGTGTGTATACATAGTGCATCTTTTCTTTGTTCATTCGTCTGTTGACAGACATTTAGATTGTTTCTAGATCTAGGTTATTGTGAATAATGCTGCAATAGACATGGGAGTGCCATGTCTCTTCGAGATCCTGATTTAATTTCCTTTGGATATATATCCCGTGGGACTGCTGAATGATATGGTAGTTTTATTTATGATTTTTTGAGGAACCTCCACACGGGTTTCCGTGGTGGCTGAACCAATTTACAGTGCCACCAACAGTACGAAGGGTTCCCTTTACATCCTCATCATCATGTGTTCTCTCTTGCCTTCTTGATGACAGCCCTTCTAACGGATGTGATCCCACACCTGGTTCTGTCATTGCTGATGCTGTTTGGCTCATAAACCTATCGCTGATGGTGGCATCAGGGACTATGAAAGTGCACCATTTTGGCCAGAATAAGATGTGCCTGCTTTCCAAAAGGGGTCAATCATCACATCACCATCAGGGAAGCTGACTTAGCGGAGAAGATGCTAAGGGGCAAGCAGAATAGAATATCTCATCACAGAAAGTCCTCCTGAAAAACACTAATCTAGGCAGTAGTAAAAGCTAAGGAAATAGATAAGCTCAGGCTGAAAGGAGGTATAAACTGGAAGAATATGACTGGAGACAGTACTTGGGAACACTAATTTAAAATGGTGCAAAGAGGGGCGCCTGGGTGGCTCAGTGGGTTAAAGCCTCTGCCTTCAGCTCATGTCATGGTCCCGGGGTCCTGGGATCGAGCCCCACATCGGGCTCTCTGCTCTGCGGGGAGCCTGCTTCCTCCTCTCTCTCTGCCTGCCTCTCTGCCTACTTGTGGTCTCTCTCTGTCAAATAAATAAATAAAATCTTTTTTTTAATAAATAAATAAATAAATAAAATGGTGCCAAGAAAGATGAGCAAAGTTCAGAAGAAAAGTACACATCATGGCAAAGCTTTCAAGAAGCTAGAGGTTGGTGCTAATCCTGTGAAGTAAGTCAAGTAAGATGAAGTTTGAAAATCAGCCACCATGTTGGTAATAATGGATCTGCCCAAGCAATTTCAGTGGAATGAACAGAAGCAAAGGAAGGTTGAGGAACCAATGGGAGTTGGCTGAATCCCTCGTCAACAAGAACACTCTACCCTTCACCAGTGCCCTCATACTAGCAGCAACAGGCTAAGACCTATTTAAAACTTATGTGTCAACCCTCATTCTAACACGCTGAATCATCATATCCAATGTACTATATAGGTTCCCAACTTGGAGATGAAGAAACAAACAAAGAAACACAGTAATTTTCCAAAGTCACACAGCTGTCAAATACAGAACCAGGGTTTAAATCCAGGTTATTTCAGAACCTGAGTTCTTCAAGATGACTTAAAATGGACTCGTTGGTAACACTTCCCACTTGTTGGTTCACACCTCTCTTCATACCAGACTGAATCGGAGCCTCTTGAAGACAAGGACCAAATTGTATCTACCTGTGCTCTACATATTTACTGAATAAATTCACATTATTTACTGAATAAATAAAAAGAAGTAACTGACTAGAAGGGAAGGAAGCAGAGCATAGTATTCAGAGAGGGAGAAGGGTCAAGAGAAAGTCAGAGAGGGAGGTTGTTTGGTTTTGCTTCTGCTTTTTCTTTTATAATGGGAAGCACCAGAGCATTCTTAGAGATTGCAACCTATAAAGAGTGAAACACGCCTAATGGAATGGGACTGGATCAAGAACAGGGGTGAAGGGCTTAACCTTGAACAGAAAAACAGACATTTCTTCTGTGGATACTGGAGGGGGAAAGGAGGAAGAGCTGCAGATAGGGAAGATTACAGGTGCAGACAGCAGGAAATTGAGCAAGTTCAAGCAAAACGGCCTTTATTTTCTATCCGAAGAAGGTGTCAAGGGGAGTGCTAAGAGTCAGGGGTAACCATCTCTAAGATCTTTTAAAGGAAAGCGGTGGAATGTTCCCATGTATATACAAGTGGGTATTTTACACATACACACAGAATATCATTAAAGGAAACAAAAGAAATTAATAGAAGTCACCGCGGCCACCATTTGGGAACAAGCTGATTCGGTGGTCTGGGACGTAAGGAAGTCTCCGAGCGAGACTGTACTCTTCCACTGCTGGCCTTTTTAAGAGGTGCATACTGAAACGGTCCGTAGACAAAAGGACGAGACTGATACAAAGCGAAGGTCAAGCAAAGCTTTATTTCGCGCCAAGAATTGAGAATCAAACTGACCAGTCAGGGCCGTCTCTTGCAAAGAGGCGACCCCTCCCAGTCTCACAGACTAACTTTTATAGAGTAAAGGCCATGTGGATGAGCCTGGCCACACACAGGGGGCCAATTGAATTACAATTCATCCTATAGTAGTTATTTGAACTAGCCTATTACTCTGGTCAGAATTGGCGCCCAAAAGGTAGGGCCCGCATTCTTGGCTGGTTAGAGAGGTGCTTTCCTGATTGGATGTCTCCACCTGGCTTCGCTCATCCTTGGCGGGTAGGGAGGTAATACGTGCGCTTTTACTGATTGGACGTTTCCACCTGGCTGGACACATCCTTGTATCTGGGCTTCGTTATCAGGGGCTGGTCAGTCATATTTTTCTGGTTTCCCAGACTTGTTCCCAAGTAAGCTTCTCGCGGGGGGGGGGGGGGGGGGGGGGGTCGGGTCAATCTAAGTTTGTTGCATCAACAACAAAATGGCTCGCTCTGGCTAAGTAGGCCCTTACACATACATTACTTTTTCAATTTAAAAAACTACTCACAACAAAAAGGAATCAGGCCCATAGCAAAGGTAAAGAGAGTAATGCTAATGGTTTAGCATAAATGTTAATAGAAATAGAAAAGGTAACCAGAGAGGTGGTTCAAAGCCAGGGCTCTGGAGTTAGACCTGACTGCTGGTACCCATCACCCCCATCCCCAGCTGTGGCGGCTCAGAAAAGGCCCCAAACCCTCTCCTCACCTCAGTTCCATCCCATCCAAAACCAGGGTGATGAGAGTGCTTCCTTGAAAGCAGTGAATTAGGATTAAGTGATTAAGATAGCGCACAGCCCACTGGGAGAGCTGAATACATGTAGCTATTGTGATGATGATGATTATCTCCAGCTTTGAGGACCCAGCCAATCAGCCGACCCACAGATAAAGAATGTAAGGAAATCAGCTCACAGAGCTGGGAGGGTTTCCACCTCGAGAGAGCAGCCCACTTCAAGACCCAGGGAGCCTGTCAAGTTGCTGCAGGCTTGGCCATCAGCGCAAGTGGACAAGGAAACCAGAGATTGTACTAGTTATTTACCGTGTACCCTATGGCAGGCTTGAGGAGGTGAGGAATGCGAAGCCATCCTAGTTCAAAAGTGCTAGGGTTACTTTTGTGGAGTATGGGTATTGTGTGGAGCAGAAGTCGGCAGGAAACCGACAGGGAAAGAAAGGTCAAGGGGCCGGAGGGCTAGATGAAACAGAAAGGAGGGGTGTACGCCCAGGAGCCAAACCTCTTGGTGTGTTCCCCACTCCAGTTAAGGTCGGGTTCAGGGACACAATGCAGGGGTCTAACAGGAACACAGGGAGAAAGGGAGGTGGGAAGCTAAAAAGAATGGTCAAAATGCTGCCAGTAACTGAGATCCCATCACATCTCCTTCCAAATGATCAGCCCTAGAGAATTCAACATTTCAGGTGAGACTCCCCCCTACTCTTGTATCTGAGAAAGAATTAAAAGAGTAAAACTCACAATAGCTGTCACGTATTAACTGCTAAGCACTGTACCCAAGCTACTGAAGCATCCATTACCTCAATTTATCCTCCCAACAAGCTACAATGGCCATGCTGTAGTTATCTATTCCATTTTACAGATAGGAAAACTGAGGCACAGAAGTTCATTGATTTGCCCAAGGATACACTGCCATATTTGAATCCATCCTACACCCTCTTTACCACAGTAGGGCTTGAAAGCCACATAGCTGGCCCCTAGAGGAGCCTGAATGGGCAGGCTCAGTTCTCCAGTGACCCAGATATGTTTCTGGTAGCCTTTACATGTTCTTCCCCACCACCACTGAAATCTTTTATAAAAAGAAATAGACATTTAGGGTATATCAATAACGTTTAAATCTAAATTAATCATGAATAGATTAATGAACCAGGTGGTGTAAGGTTACAGGAGTAATTTTGCATAGATTTTCAATTAGCCAAGCATTCACAGACCTACTGTAGTAAGCTCAAGCCTATGCCAAGCTTTGCAGAGAGAGAAAGTGACTTCCAAAAGATCACAGACATGTGCATAACGTAAGTGAAAACAGGTTCAAGATAACATATCAGTAACAGCAAAATAACACCTTCAGAAGAGAGGCTGAATAAGGGTTTGAGCATGGTTTTAATTGGAGACCATCACCTTTTATAAGGAAATCAAACTGTCACATTGAATTTCTGATTGCAGATTATGTGCATTCTGGTTCTCATGTTCATTTCTCAGATTGTCAGATTTTACATTAGAAATGAATCGTAATTGTCCTTACAAATTGCATTCTACCCAAGGATTTGATCAACACAACAGTTTAATAGTATAGTACAGTCCGTAATTAATGTCACCAATTTGTAAATTCTACTTAAAAGCTGAATGTTACAAAGTTACATTTTCTGATGCCCAAATAAACAACCCACCTCAGGAAAATACAACAATTACAGGATAAACTCCCCACATCCTGGGAAGATACTTTATAATAAAATAAGCCAAATAAATGCACTATTATAGATCTAATAATTAGACTAATCCATGTATCTCACTAAGAGTTTCAAGAAATTCTACATCATAACTCCAAAAGAAGCATGTACTTTTCTTTTTTAACTTCCAGAATAACCTAGAATTAATGATAATTTCCTTGGAGAGCTGAACAGGTAGTCAGCCATATTTAACCCATGAAGGTCCCTCATGAAATAAATAAAAAGTCCTATAAATAGCCCCTACCTCAAAGAAGTGAAGAGCAGAGATTAAAAGGAAACTGATAGAGAAAACAGACATTTCAATAGCGTTTATAAAATTTCGTTTCTGACACTCACTGTGAGTACATGGTGTTCTACATTTCTTTTGTATGACCAAAGGAATATATATATATATATTTTAATTGCAAGGGAAGTGTCTTCCCTCAATAAACTATTAAGAAGTAAACTGGGTTTGTTTGTTTGTTTGTTTTGGATTTTATTTATTCATTTGACAGACAGAGATCACAAGTAGGCAGAGAGGCAGGCAGAGAGAGAGGAAGAGAAGCAGGCTTCCTGCTGAGCAGATCCCAGGATCCTGAGATCATAACTTGAGCTGAAGGCAGAGGCTTTAACCCACTGAGCCACCCAGGTGTCCCAAGAAGAAGTAAACTGTTTTGAAGCACACTGTATACATCCTTCACAACTGAACACTTACTAATCACTTTGAGCTCATTGCTAGATGAAGAACTAAAGGTACAAAACCTGTGCCAGTTTCCAGTACTCAACTAACTTCTTAAGTCACCTCTTGGAGTCCTCAAACTGAGTCTGCTGATCCCTTCTCGGGCTCTCCAGGTCCAGACGATTTTTTAAATATTGTATTTTTCCAAGATTATCTTAAACATTTGAAGGAAAATAAGCATCATCTGGACAATCTGAATGACCACTCTAAACCATGGTCCTTCCATCAGAAGTGTGGCTTCTGGTGGCCACACTTGCGTGCGTGCGTGTGGGCATGTAGGCATGTGTGTATGTGTGTGCCTGTGTACACCACAACTGGGCACTAGAAGAAGGACAAACAACAGCAATCACACTACCTAGGTTTTCATGATCTCCTCTACTTAGGAAGAATTCCATTCCAAAATGTCGTCCATAATTCCAAAATGTCCCTATTCAAGGAACCAAATACTCAGAGCTATGGTAAGGTTAATTTCAAGAGAAAAATGAATATAGATGCTGGTGGTCTCAGCTCCGATTCTTTCTGCTCCTTTTCATCAATTTCATACAGTTGAGTAGAAAATATCTACATATGGCTACATTTTTTTTAATCATAACCAGTGATTATATCATAATCACTATTTCACCCGAAGCCTCAAGTTAAAATCTTGTGAAAAAGACAATAATGGTAGATGACCGATCTCTACCAATAGTGTGGGACTGAGTCTTTCGCTTTATCACTGTCCTCTGCTTCCTCAGCCTCTGGGATTCCACTTCCATCCAAAGGTCAAGCTGACAAAAAGGAAAACAGCAAACCATACACATATCTTCCCACTATTAAGTTCAACAAAGAACTTATTTTCAGCAAAACATCATCATCAATCACATTAAATTAATGTTGTTATTCATTTGAATTTTATTGGTTTTATAGTTTTGTTTCGGGTTTTATGTGAAAATCTGTTGGAGTTTCATAGTTGTAAAAGAGCCATAAACATAAGGAGTCATATTTTTAACTTATATCTATACATATATAAGTAACATTATTTTTATTATCATTCAAGTCCACATTGGAGCATCAAAAGGATTTGTTTCCTAAGTTTGAGGTTGTTGCCTTCGTGGGTTTCTTTTCTAAGTTTTATCTGCATGCAAGTGTCATAGTTTCATGATCCCCATTTTACGTATAAAAACATAATGCCTAGAAAGTTCAAGAACCTTGCTCTGACTATGCAGCCATCACAACCAGAAACCTGCATCAACCTGAATGTTACCTAGCACCCCAGGAAAAGAACTGAGAATGGCAGAACTCTGCTCCTGCCACACACAATGTGGGGAAAAATGCTGACCCTGTGAAAAGTTTCCAGTACAGGAAAGTAATTCAAATATAAAGTGTAATATCCCCAAGGCCCTAAAACCTAGAAAACAGTGCACTACTACTACTACTACTACTATTGCTACTGATGATGACAGCAACAGCAATCCTATAAATGGCAAAGACTGACATCGGGATTACAGTGAGCCAGGTACCATTCCAGGCCTATCACACAGTCACTTCTCAACTTCCCAACAATCGCATCTTACACGTGAGGAAACAGAGGCCCAGAGAGAAGAAACTAGCCCCAACGAACGCATAACATAGCTATAGGATTCAAGCCATAACAGTGGCCCACGTCACCGCTCATAAATGCTATTCCCAATTCTACAAAAAAAAAAAAACTGTAAGAAGAGATGGCAGTGGGTCTTTTTAAAGAATACCATCTATGGCAAGCATTACCAGAGAGTTCTCATTAATTAGCTAGTAACTGAAACATTCCAACACCAAAACTTAACTTATTGAAACTCTTAAATCCTCCCCTAACTTAATAATGATTATTTGATTTGATATTTGAGAAAATTACTCCCAGCGATGAGGCACTTCAATGCCACCCTGCTGCTCTGGAGAGAAAAGTTACCTTTGTAGATCCTGTTCAAAGAAAGCTCGTGCTTTGATCCTTAATATCCCATGAAGTAAAAGGTTATGCTTAATCTATATTTTATAGATCTAAAAGTCAAATCAGTTTCTGGGAGAAACAAGCAGAGTGTGACTGTAAGCATATTCTGTAGCATTCATTTCATTCCTGTTTGGAGGATACTATGTGCTGAGTTAAAGACAATTACATTAGTATAATACGTAGCAGTTTTTTCTTGGATTATTCTGCAAGCATAAACAAGTTATGCACATGTTAATTTACATTCTATATAAAAAGCCAATTTTAAATCCAATTTATAAGGCAATAAATATATAAAGATTCTAGGACACAGCAATAAAGTTATGCCATAAAGTAGAGTTAATTCACGACAACAATAATAAAAGCATGACAAATTTTAGCATTCTACCAACTGCACAAAGGTGTTTCAGGTAACATCTGTTCAGAAGCAATTGCTACAAGACAGACTAGATGAGATGCAAGGTTTCATTGTGTAATAAATGTATGTCAGTTTGCTTGCTTCATAATTAAAGACATGAGTCTTTGAAAAAAGCAATTAAGCCTTACTCTAAATCTGAGACAATTATCCCTACTCCCACCCCTTTTTACCCCCCACGATACACACACACACACACACACACGCAAAAGATCCAGAGCAATCCAGAAGTAAAAGCCATATATCATCTATTTTCAGCAACTAAACATACTCCTAAAAGCCATTTGATATATTTTGTTTCTTTTGATAAGTCATATATTAACAAACAAACAACAATAACAAAAAACTTTTCTCTTGTTCGGAAGGGTAAACGGTGGGGGAAGAAAAGTCTGAGCAATTCAGGCAATTCACTTAGAAGACTGACCTGAATAAAATAAATGATCTTACCTCTGAAGGCTTCCGTGTCAGATGGGTCAGGTGGATTTTGACATGAATGCCATTCAAGTGCCTAAAGCCTTCAAATAACAACACTGTCTCCAATTCTTGCCAATTTAACTCTAGGACCATTGAAAGCATCACGTTAGCTGAGGACTCAGTGAAGAAATAAACTCAAAAAGAGCACCCAGGGATGCCTTCAGCTCAGGTCATGATCTCAGGGTCCTGGGATCAAGCCCACATTGGGCTCTCTGCTCAGCAGGGAGCCAGCTTCCTCCACCCTCCCCCACCCCTCTCTGCCTGCCTCTCTGCCTACTTGTGATCTCTCTCTCTCTGTCAAATAAATAAATAAAATCTTAAAAAAAAAAAAAGAAAGAAAGAAAGAAAGAAAAAGCAACCAGAAATTACCTCCACATTTGCTCTGCTTTCTAGCAACTATGAAAATGATGCAGCAGAACAAGATGAATTCAAGTTCTAGTCGCTATTCCAGAGGACTGAACTGTATGTATCTTCTATCCACCCCACCCCAATCACAAGGAGTCCAGAATAAAACCATACTACAACAAAGAGATTTAGATGAATTTGATGGTTCTCCTAAAACACTTCATATATAAACTGTTAAACCACACCTTTCAATGTGGTCACCCTCAGAAGCATACCTGCTGTGGTCATTTCCTAGGGCTGCCAAGACAAATTACCAGACCAGATGGCTTAGAACAAAAATGTATTCTCTCAGTGCCGGAGGCCCAAAGTCAGAAATGAGTTGCACTGGGCTCAAGTGACTGTGTTCACAGTAGCACTCTCCCTCTGGAAGCTCCAGTGGAGACCAGTTCCTTCCCTCCTCCAGTTTCCAATGGCTGCCAACATTCTTTGACTTGGGGCTACATCACCAATCTCTGCCTGAGAGTCCCATCACCTTCTCCTTTTCTGCAGTCAAATCTCCCTCTGCCTCCCTCTTACAAGGACACCTAGCGTGCATGTAGAGCTGGGCCTGGTAATCCAGGATAATTTCCCCCATTTTAAAAGCCTTCACCGAAAGTGTTTTTTAGCAATAGAAAGGAACACTCACATGTTTCAGGGACTAAGACATGACCATCTCTGGGGTGGGGCGGGGGAGGTGCTCATTATTCAGCCAGCCATACCTGCCTCCAAATATACCCGAAACAACATCGGGGTGAGCATGCGCTGATCTCTTCAAGTCTACTCTGATTTCACTTCCCAAAAGTTCCCAGTACAACAAACAGCTCTCCAACTTCCTACCTCTTCCCACCTTACAAACTGCCTGTAATCAGGAGGAAATCATTAATTCTGTATTCATTAAAGGTGCTAGTATTTGTAATGGCTCCTGAATGAGAACCGTAGTAAAGATTAAAATTCCCAACTGCATGGGAGATAATACAGGACAGTGGCTAGAAACCCAGGCAGGGGCTTGTCTGGGTTCAAACCCCATCCCACCAACAGGCAGCTGTGTGACCTAAGGCAATTCAAACTCTGTCTTTTACTTTTCCCACCCAGCAAACAAGGCTAGTAATATCACACACCTCATAGGGTTGGTGTAGGGGGTAAAAGAGTAAGTGAGTGGACAGCACCTAGAACAGAACTTTGTTCGATCATTAGGGTTAATTATTATCATTATTGATGTCCAAAATGGTAGACAGATATTACTGGACAGATATTACTGGACAAGGTGAAAAATCACAACCCAAATTTAAAGTACTGTAATGACATAATTAAACAATAATTAACAAGCCGAACGATGGAAACCATAAGATTAGATGCAAGATTTACACTAAAGTCTGTGAGAAGTTTTAAAGGATATTCCTAATTAAAAAGAAGAGCTGCTCTCCCAACAGGATCACCAAATGCATAGGCCTCCTCTCCAAAAATGGGCCCACAGCCTAGAGAGGGGAACTTCTCCAGAAGCCACACATCCTGCTCTCCGTCTGGATGGGAGGCCACCACTGCCCATGCTGTGTGCTTCTAAGAGCAGTGAAAGGTAAGAACAAAGTGCCCAGCATCACTGAGAGGCATTTCATGATGAAGAGGCAACTGTTTTGTTCTATTCTAAAAGGGAAATAGGACTTCAGCTCAGGTACTGAGACTGTGACCTAGGGCAGGACAAAGTTTAATGATCCTCCTGAATTCTATCTACGTTCTCAAAGCCTTCATCCAGACACCTGCCTTGATCCCTCACCCCCAGCCTCCAATAGTTGCATCCTGTCCCCCAGTATCTATCCCCAGCATCTCAATACTCACTGCTTCAAAAAAAAAAAAAAAAAAAAAAAAAAACCAAACCTCACTGCTTACCATATTTTCTACTGAAGTCAAGTGGGCTGGTTCCCAAACAGCCCCAAAGTCAGTGATTTCCTGTGTAGCCAAACTAATATACATTTACAACAGACTAATTTCTACTCTTTACACAGATCTATGGGGAGAAATTCTATACCACAAACTTGTATACACAATTCAAAAGTAACCTGAGACCCAGGACTCGACCTACACTAGAAAACAAGGATGTGTCTGCTTTATCAAGGCTCAGAGTAAAGCAGGATTTCAGTGGGCACCAGAACTTATGCCTTCCTAATCTAAGACTGGGGCAAAGAACCAATTTCCCATTCAGTTCAACTGCCAGTTTGCAGCTTTATGGAGTATGTAAAACACCAAATACCTAATTTATCCCTATTCCTGTGACATCACCAACCTACCTTACATATTCCAGTCAAAAGCAGCTACCCATGGCAAGTAGGTGACCTAATGACTCGGTGGCCCAAAGAGATTCAGGCTAATGTGGCTCCATATGAAATCAAAAGAAGCCAAGAACCGACTTGACATCTGGCAGTAGAGCAAACAGAACTACAGAACAATCACATACAGAGGCATTGCTGAGATCGCACGAGGGAGCGACCATCTCCAACCTCAAAGTTAGAGTTACTAGGGTGAGACTGAGAGCAGTGCGGAACTAGGCTGACTCGGAAGAGCTGCTCAGAAGGGAGCCTTAAGACTGGCATACTGAGCCATAGGCCAGGAACAGAGTTAGGGTTAAGCATGGAACCTTGGGCTCTCTATGAGTTTTACTCCTATAACAGATGGTCCCAATCGGTGGCACTCCCAGAAAAGGACACCGGAGAAAAGCATCCCCACTAAAGCCTATTGAAAGATAGGTTGAGATAAAGCAATGAGCTCCTAAAGATCTATAAGCACAGGAGGAGAGAGAATAAGCCACCACAAGTGCAAGTCAACACAGACAGTCCAAAAATTACACACACCAGAACTATCAAAGAAAGAATAAAGAGAGTCACATAGGAAATACCTAAAAAAAAAAAAAAAAGATAAGAAACAACAAACTATCAGGAATGACCATGCAGATCTGAAAAAGAAACAAATAGAACCTACAGAAATAAAAAATGCCGTTGACCATTGAACAACACAAGGTTTCGGGGCACTGATGGATTTCCATGCAGTCAAAATTCGTGTATAACTTTTGACTCTCCAAAAACTTACTACCAATAGCTTACTACTGACTGGAAGCCTTACTGATAACATAACCAACTAACATATTTTGCATGTTATATGTACTATATACTCTATTCTTAGAACAAACTAAGGAAAGAAAATGCTATTAAGAAAACCATAAGAAAAAATAACTTTACAGTACTGAACTGTAAGAAATCCATGCATAACTAGACCTGTGCCTTTCAAACCCATGTTGTTCAAGAGTCAACTGTAATTGCTAAACTTAAATATTCCAAACAAGTTAAATAGCAGATTAAACATTGCTGATGAGAGAATTAGTGAAATGGAAAATACAGCTAAAGAAACTACCATGTCAGCAAGAATCTAAATTAGTTTCAGGGATTATCAATAGTCAAAATTACCTCTAAATTAATTATGAAGCCGTGATTCAAATCAGACTCCTATCCAAAAACAAACACGGTGGGGGGTGTGGGGGCTCCTGGGTGGCATGGTCAGTTAAGGGACCCAGTCTCGGTTTCCACTCAGGTTGTGATCTCAGGGTGGTGAGAGGAAGCCTGGTGGTAAGCTCTGCAATCAACACAGAGTCTGTCTGGGACCCCCTCCCTCTGCCTCTCCCCACGCACATGCATGCTCTCTCTCAAATAAATAAATAAATCTTAAAATAAATAAAAAATAAAAGAAGACACTGTTTTAGATATGTTTATTAACTTTAAAGCTTCAAAGTATTGCCTTTGGAGTTCATTTCATCTTTACAATAACCCTTTTAACGTACTTAGGAAATGAAAAACAGACTAGAATCCAAATCACCTGATACATCCTAAAATGAAACTAAACCTAAATACTAGCTTAGGTTCTGTTTCCATGACATCTTGATGGGGGAGTCACAGAAAATCACATCCCATGCATTCTGGAGCATAGGAGTGAGAAACAAAATAGAATGACATCACTAACACAGAGAGTAGACTCTAAAAGGAAGAAAAACCATTACCCCAGGATTCTTTTCCTACTGGCTAGAATCCTGCACTACCAGTTTAACTCAATCCCATTTATTCTTCAACTCTGCTAAAATAACAATAACAACATAGTTGATGCTCCTGCAAAACTTCACATGGCCTATGGCCACCTTGATACTTACTTTAGCAAAATTAATCCATGGTGTCCGTCATTTTCAGCATTCTGATACATATCACAGCTCTGCTCCCAGTTTTATTCAACCATCATTTTTAACTGTATACTTAGCAACTTACTCCTCCTCCACAAATCTCTATTCCCTTAATATGTGTATCCTGACTTAAGTTCCTAATGAGTGTTTATTTGTTCACAGAAGGTGCATGCAGTACTGTATAGTTTTACCAATAACTTAAAAAGTTTTCCATACTCCTAAGTAAAACGGACGGGTCCAAATATTAAATTTTTAATTGTTAGATTCACCCTAGAGCTATCAACCTTCAGTGATTTATCTGCACACACATATGCAAAACAATCATCATTGCATTGCATCACTAGATGACACCAACAAAAAGATTCGCAAGCCGCTCATCATGACATCTCCCTTGGGTGCCAAAGTGAGTAAGAGAAGCAACCAGAATAGCGAATTTCAAATAACTTAGACTTCTTTCCAATCTAAGCGAGACATTCCTTAGCAGTGACTACATAGCCCGCCATGTTATTGCAACGAATTTTTTTGTACTTGGAAAACTACATCTGCCTTAAAAAGTTCTTCGTGGATTAAAATATTAAGCTGGGGGTGGGGGAGGGATTCTTATCACCTAAAAGTTCACTTTGCTATGCCTCCTAGAGGGGTGGGGAGAATTTCAACTTAAAAAATGCAATGTCCACCTAGGTGAGGTCAATACAGAAACTTCTGAACAGCTTTTCAGCCAGAACAAACGTGGGGCAACACAGTGGACCAAATGGGTTTGTCAGTGGATCCAAACAGAACTGGACCCTGTCGTTGTAAATCTATTCCGAGACTGGCAGCCCTAGAAACCTAGAACAAAACTTACCCACCCCGCCCCCACCCAGGCCCTGTGGATCCACCCACGGCTGTCAAGCCAGTCAGAGGGTAACGAAACTGAAGGATCCCAGGACGGGAGCCACTGCCCTTCCGCAAGGCAGCAGCTGCCCCACCACAGCGCCAGGCGAAACTTACGAACTTGGGGCGTTTCTCTCCAGGCTCCTCGGCCGCGCCGGGCGGAGGGTGCTGGGGGCCCTTCCTGCGCGGCATCTTGCTTTCCCGACAGCTCCGGAGCGAAGCAGAGCCTGGGTAGGGGGCCCCGGCGGCGGAGCCCTGCTTCGGGTGGTGCAGCCGCGGCCGGTGCCGATCCATCCTTCCCCGCAGCTCTGGGGGACGGAAAGAAGACGGCCGCAGTGAGACCCGCGAGACGGGAGCTCAGGAATCCGCGGCGGACTGGCGTTCCCGGTTCCGCCGCCCGCCCCTCCGGTCCAACTCAGCCCAACCGCTACTGCCGAGGTCACCGCCAACACATCCGAAAACTCCCGCCACCCCGGACCGCTCCGGACCCGCCAATCCCGCGCGGCTTTGTCAATGACACTCCCGGGACCCGCCTTTTCCGGGCAGAGCGAAACGTGATTGGCTGTGCGGCCCGTTCGTTTCGCCGTTCAACCCCTCTGGCGGTCCAGGCCGCTCGTCTTAAGGGCACCGCAAGGATCAGGTCGGAAGAGCGTGAGAACCTACCAGAAGTCACTAGTGCTACTGTAGGATGATTTGGAATTTGGAGAACGGTTCCTGCCAACCTGGAAGGCAGGCGACACCCTCTGAACCACTATTTGAGCAGCGCTGGAATATGAAATCGTCTGCTAACCCTGCCTTGCCCCACTCGGGAAGCCCTGGTGCCATGGCCACCGGGAAAAGTAGTTCTAGGATCTGTACTTACTTGGAAGTGTGCTAGGAAGGTGAGAACAATAGCAACCATGACGCTCCAAAAGGATGCTTTTTGGACGTACTGAACGCCTGCTGAGTACCTAAGTGCTGAGAGCCCGCTGTGGGGTGGCAGGGCCACCAAAAATCAGGAGGGGCTCGGCCACGTCCTTAAGGACAGTATGTGGTTCACAAATCTTTACACGAATAACAAAATAATATACGCGTATAGCAGTTATTTTAAAGATTCTTTGAGAACAAAGAGGAGGAATATTAAATCTGAAGGAGCAGATCTAGAAAGGCGAAAGGAAGAGCCCATGGATTTTCACTAAGTAGGAAAGAGTGGCAGGACATTAGATGTAAGGTATTGGAGGTCAGAAGCAAGGCCAGGAGTACTCAAGACCAAAAAGCTGAAAAAACTTCAAGAGCTTACAATGAAGGGCCTTGAGCTGCAACCATGCAAGACTTCCTTGTGTAAACCCAAGGTCAAGCCTCAAGACCAAAGCAGTTTCCCCACACATCGGTGTGCTTTTTCCCGCCTTTAAAGTCATCTTTTCTTTTGAACTATTTCCTTAAGTTATCCATCTTCTGACTACATGGAAGTGGTGTGGACCAAGATTCTGGTAAATGTCTGGTACCGATTTGGGTACAAAAAACAACTCCAGCAACTCTGGGGAGATAAGCACAGAGGTTCAGAAGAGAGGCTTTAGCTCCAAGTATATCTTCAGGCTACATTATTGTTTTGTTTTTAATTCTTGTTTTTAAATGTTTGTTTATACTGTGCCAGACTTTCTGCACCAGTCTCTATCTTTAAAGAGCAAGTTATCTTCAGCGTAGAAAGTCCAGGAGAATTAGGACCATCAGGAACCATAGAACTGAAGCAGTTCATTAAGTCTTAATAACCATTAGACACAAGTCCAAATTGTATTCCTGTCATTTATTAGCTATGAGATTTGGAGATGATGTTAAACTATCTCTGCCTCTCCATCTGCAAAAGGGAATAATAATAAAAATACCTAACAGGGGTATTGTCAGGCTTAAATGAGATAGCATATGTAAATCTCTTAGGAATGTCTGTGAAAACCCTTCCCATCAAAGACCACCAGGAGAAAGACCTGCAGTTGAACAGGTGGAGTTTATTACTCCCTGGGGATGAGACCGTCCTCTATGGGGAACTGTGGGGTATCTCAGTAAGAAAGTCTTCGAAAGGAGTGAAAGGATTTGGACTTCGGTTAGGTGATTTGGAAGGCTCCTTAGAAACTGAATGGGGAGGGTTACTCTGGATTTCAGTACTGTCAGGAATTGGGGACAGTTTAATGACTGGATATCTTGATAAATTTTATCTGGAAGAATGACAGGTAATGAAGCTAGAGTTGTAACTGACAACAAAACAACAGTATCAGGAGGGAAGGTTGGTATTTTGTGATTTGCACTTGACCTTGCTGTTGTTTGTACATAGATAAAATTAGAAGTGGTCTTGCTCTGTCTCATGTCAACACAGTCAGAGTGACCTTATCTGATATTGGTGCTCTGAGAGATTGTTTATGTCCATGAGGAGAACAACATGGCTTAGCTGTGAGTGTAAGGCTAGCTTTTAAAACAGGCCCTTTCTGTGCAAACTAGTTACCTTATGTGAAGGGTTGCTCTTTTCTTTCTCGTGTCCCTGGCATGCAGAAGGTACTAAGTATAAATAAGCAAGTTATCAACAGAAGTTATTATAATTAATTTTCAAGCTTCACGTAGATCCCTCTGAAATTTTTCTTATAGAAATTTTTAGGGCATCCGGGTTGCTCCACCAGTTAAGTGTCTGACTTTAGCTCAGGATCCTGGGATTGAGCCACACATAGGGCTCTGATTAGTGGAGAGTCTGCTTGTCCCTCTAGCTCTGCCCCCCTCCCTGTTCATGCTTTCTCTCAAATAGATAAAATCTTAAAAAGAGAGAGAGAAAGAGAAAGAAAAAGAAATTCTTTGCAACTGCAATGCATCTGTGAAAATAATAGTTTTGCCTAAGTTTTACATTTTGTAAAAGTACATTTTTAAATTATTATTTAAACTTCACAACAGCATACACTGTTTCTCATTCTGACACCCCCACAGGAAGATGATATACTTCACTGAGTCAACAGTTTTGGGAATGCTCCAAATGTGCTGGGTGTACAGGGCTAGGACAAACGTAATGAGGCAAAAAGCAGGCCCAGAGAAGCTTGGAATCCAAAAATTCATTTTCTTCCTTTATCATTTCTGTTCAGTCTCAACATCTAATTACGAATGCAACTTTTGTGAGGGTTCACTCTCAATGGCTATATAAGAGAGAAAGGTGTGAAAAGTTGAGGGAAGGGATGGATCATTCCCAGTCGGTTTTTTGTAATGACAATTTTATGAGATACCATTTCACCCTTACCAGATTAGCAAATATTAAAGTCTCACATCAGCAAGTTTTGGCCAAGATGTAGGGATTCCTACAAAGATGACAAGCATATACAATGAGTGCAGCCACATTGGGCAGCAAACTTTGTAGGACCAAGGAGAGAAGAAGGTACATGCATCTGTGACTCAGCACTTCCATGTCTGCATGTGTCCCTGGAGACGCCCAAAGATAGCATAGGAAGATACTTCTTGCTTCATAATAGCAAAAAAGAGTAAACTATTTCACCAGCCTGCCGTTGCAGGAAGTCACAGAAAGAGTAAAACACACAAAGAGTTCTTATATGTTAGAATCCATTATTACATTTAAAATAAATAACTGGGGGTTGCCTGGGTGGCTCAGTGGGTTAAAGCCTCTGCCTTCATCTCAGGTCATGATCTCAGGGTCCTGGGATCAAGCCCCACATCAGGCTCTCTGCTCAACAGGGAGCCTGCTTCTCTCTCTCCCTCTCAGTCTGCCTCTCTGCCTACTTGTGATCTCTCTCTCCATCAAATAAATAAATAAGAAACTTTAAAAAAAAATAAAATAAATAACTGGGTCTACTTTTGAATATACCTCAAGAATAAAGAGAAAAATCAAATGGAGATATATATATCTCCACTTGATTTTATATACATATATATACATATACGTGTATATATATATACACATACATATATATATGGTGTGTGTGCATTTGTGTGTATAAAAACATGAGGAAGAGACACTTGGGTGGCTCAGTGGGTTAAGTATCTGCCTTCAGCTCAGGTTAGGATCCCAGGGTCCTGGGATTGAGCCCTGCATCAGGCTCCCTGCTTCTCTCTCTGCCTGCTGTTGCCCCTACTTGTGCGTGCTCTCTCTCTCTCTCTGACAAATAAGTAAATAAAATCTTTCTTTTTTTAAATGAACAAAATCTTAAAAAAAAAAAAAAAAAACAAGGAAAATATACCCCAAATCTTCACCTACTTCCGTAAAGGAAGAAGACGCAAGAAATCAAAGCTTCAACTTTATAGCTATAGTATCTGTAATATTTTATTTATTAAAAGGGAGAGAGCTGAAATAAATATAGCAAAATATGAACAACTATTTAATCTCAGCAGTGGGTATATTTGTGTCTATTTTACTATTTTCTATAATTTTCTGCTTATCAGAAATATTTCATATTCAGTTTTTAACAAAATATACAAATAAACAGAAATATAGGAACTTTGGAAATAACTACCTTAAGTCTTTCCATGCCTCCAAAAAAATCTTCATTTATTGGCATTGAGACCACAACGAGCTATTAAGTGCACATAAGGAAAAGTGAAATAATTTCCTTTTAGAATGACCTTAATATTTTTAAATTTTGAATAATAAAATCTATTCCCTTCCCTCTACTTGTTCTCCTCTCTCTTTTATTCTCTCTTACAACATCATTTTCTTTCTCTCCCTTAAAGTAATACAAAGACAGAGAACCAGGAACCAAAAAAACTTTCTATGAATTTTTTCTACAAATTTGAGTTCTAGAAAAGAAGTTTTGTAGTTCTACAAAAGCACTACCAAAAAAATTACAAATTCAGTGCTTTACTGTGCATGATGTCCCAGGAGTCAGTGGATTAGAACAAGAATCATAATTACAAGCCTAATTCAAAGCCTAATTTACGTAACTTCACTTTTCCCATTGCTTTACCTCTCTACAACAGTGGAAGCGTACCTCATTGTACAAAAGTTCTATAGCACTTCAGACTTAATTACAGGTGTTAGAATAATTAGCTAGCCATTAGCACTGACCTGGCACCTTGATTTCAAACCTTCAGTAGCAAGGTATACTACTGTTGCTTCCCCTGCAGGATTTGAGGGCTGGATCCCTCCACATTCTCCACCTGCTTGTCCGTCTTGGTTTAAATTGCTGCTGTTCTACAACATAATGTAAGATGGGGAGAGAGCAAATTATATGCACAGAATGCTCACTGATAGAGTCATAAAATGTGTGCACGTAAACCAGGGTTTCTCAGTCTTGGCCCTATTAACGTTTGAAGCCAGATAATTCTATTTTTTTTTAATGATGTCATCAGTTTTTGTGTGTGTGTTGTTTTTGTTTTTAAGATTTTATTTATTTATTTGACAGAGAGATCACAAGTAGGCAGAGAGGCAAGCAGAGAGAGAGGGGGAAGCAAGCTCCGTGCTGAGCAGAGAGCCCCATGTCGGGCTCGATCCCAGGACCCTGGGATCATGACCTGAGCTGAAGGCAGAGGCTTAAACCACTGAGCCACCCAGGTGCCCCTGAAGCCAGATAATTCTTTGTAACGGGTGGGTAGGGCTGTCCTGTGCCTTCCAAGGACAGATGGCTGTCCAGTGCCTTCTAAGATATGTAGCAGTATTTCTAACCCCGGCCACTAGATGTCACCAAATATTCCACAAGACTGCCAAAATTCCCCAAGAGGCTGAGTAATAGTCCATTGTATGGATATACCACCTCTTATTTAGCAGTTCACCAGCTGATGGACATTTGGGTTGTTTCTTTTGGCTATTATAAATAATACCACTATAAATATTCATGTACTTGGTGTTCTGTGGGTAGCAACTACTCATTTCTCTCAGATATATGCAGAGGAAAGGAATTGCAGGACCATATGGCAAGTCTGTCAAGAACAGCCAGACTTGACCAAAGTGGTTGCACCATTTTCCATTCCCACCAGTAAAGCATGAGGGTCCAATTTTGCCATATCTTTACTGATTTTTTTTTTAACCGACTATTTGAATCTAGCCATGTTAGTAGGTTTGAAGGGCTCTCATTGTGATTTTGATCAGCCATCTCCTTTTGTAACTAAAATGCTATTGGAATATAGCTATGCCCATTCTTTTACATATTGTCCAGAGCTTCCTTTTCCTGTACACTATAGACCAGAGTCGTTGCAACAGAGACCATCTGGCTTGCAAAACTTAAACTGTTTATTATCTGGCCCTTTACGGAAAATTTTTTCTGACCCCGCTAAATGATTTCCACACACACCCTCAGTATATCACGATTAATTCTGTTCTGTTCTTTCTATTTCTTCAATGAGAGTAGTATTCTAGTAAGAAGCAACTATTAATTTTGGACATATTTTCACAATAGAGCTAAATACTTCCCTTTGCTGTATTACACACTTATACAGGCCTTAACACCTTTAAAAAAAAAATCTGTTTCACAAGGTCAACAAGATCTTGCCGCCATAATGAATCACTGGGGAGGACAGCATTGATTTAAGGTAGGGACAAAAAGCAAAATTATTATATGGCTATGTGATTCTTCTTAAAATACATTTAAGCAATTCGTGCTCTGATAAGTTTTCTCCAGGGTCTTATGCTGTAAGTTTAGATAGAAATTCTTCATAGGGAATATAATTAGTATTACACAGTTTAATGTCATGCTTAATAGTTTCCCAGAATGCTTTGATTAGAAAATTAATCTGCCCATGTTTGTAGATGATAGAGCTGTGTAAAGAGGAACAGGAATATTCCTATTAGTGTGAGACACTTAACTAAGGTTCAATTGAAAATGTTAGTTGTCACTACCAGATCACACTCCCAATATTGGAAATAAATAGCAAAAAAAGAATTAAGTAATTATTAAGACTCTTGTAAGATTATAATTTAATTCCTTCATACTAAAGCACAATTACATCCTAAAAACATAATTTGTTGAGTCACTTGGATAATAATTTGTCTGACAATAGCAAATAGTAACAATGTCACTCAAAGCTAAAAATGCATATAAAATAAGTTGCAAGAATTCTTTGGTGCTCAAGAGAGATTTTCAAATTTTCTTTTCCTTTTATCCATGTCTCTATCTCATCATCATCTCTGTTTTCCCCTTTTTAGCCTTAGGTGAATTGCTGGGTTCCAGACATTCTATAGAATCAAATGTACATAAGGACATAAGGACTGTCTTTATTGAGATCTGTCCTGAAGGCATCCATTTTGCTCACTGTTTATTTTGTGCTCTAATCCTTTAGCTGAATCCATCTTAATACAATAGACTAAAATTTGTTTTCTCAATTTGCTGTGATTAACGTATTGATGTTTCTATTCGATCATGGAAGGGTAATTAGTTGCAATAGTTAGCTAAGTTAACATCCTTACCTATTCGCTGATGGTGTCTGAAATATCCAGAAACCAAGCTCTGCCCACACAGCATCCTGAAACTGCGACTTCTCCATTTGCTGCTGCTAAGTATAGTGTTTTCAAATTAATTGTCAAATTAATTTATCTTTTGAGGTATCATTGATATATAACATTATATTAGTTTCAGATATACAACATAACGATTAGATATTTGTATATACTGTGAAATGTTCATCACACTTAATCACCATACACAGTTCCCCCCAATTTTTTTTCTTTTGATGAGTATCCTTCCTAAATATCTCTTCTCACTTATTTCTCTCATCATCTCTCTAAACATCCATTACCTGCCTTCTGCTCGGACTTTTCATTTCATTTCATTTCTTTGTGTGTCTCACCTCCGTAGTATGCCTCAGGATAGAAAGCCTGGTTCAGTTCCACTTTGTGTGAACAATAAAACTACCATAGGGGTTCATGCTTACACATTACAAGCTCACCTCAGTTTACTCATCTGTATAATAAAGAGGTTGAATTTTGTCCTCTAGATATTCCAACTCCAAGTTCTAACCTTTGTATCATGACCTCAAGGGCTGCCACAGAAGGTGAGGGAAAAGGCATGTTTATAGGCCCTCTTCCCAGTGACATTGAAACCAACACCGCTTTTACCTGCTGTATGTATTATGGTTTAATGTGAGATTTCACATGAAACAAAAAAAGAATTGTGTAAAAAAGGAAAAAAGAATAAAAACTTTATTAAATGAAATGGGCCTATATCAGTGTTTTTTAACCTTTTATTTATTCTCATCCCCCTTTAAGAGTTATTACATTTTTCCTTATACACCCCCATAAAATTTTAATATTTTAAATATACAATATATTTGTTTACATATATGTAAAACACTGATATGTATATATCAGTGTGTTATATATTGTAAAGTGTTTAATATATTAAAAGAGACCATTTTTTCTCCCTCCAAAAAACAATTTTCTTATCTTTGGTATAGAGCACAAAGGGTGACATCAACCTTCCCCCTATGTTCAAAATACTTTAATAACCACCTGAATAACTGAGTGACTTTGAGCTACTTACTTATTCTCTGAGAATCTTTATTTCTGTTTATGAAACAGGAGAAATAATTTGCAAGCATGTTATCAAGATTAATTGAGGTAACATATATGAAAGAGCTCTGGCAAAGTGCCTGGCACATATTTTATGATCAATAGGTGTTAATTTTCTTTCCCCTTGATATCCCTATTCAGTCTGACATTCTATGAAATCCCATTTGGATATTCCTCACTTGAACACCTAACAAAACTGAGCCTCTCCCAATTCCATTTCCAACTGCCAGTGTTTGCCAACACCACTGCCCTTCTTCATGATTCCAAGCAGAAATCCTGAAAGTTCTCCATGACTTTTCCTTTTCACTGATGAATTACACCCCAGTCGAGGAGATAAAGGGTGAACAGTGAGCGACACCCCAAAATCTGGGAAAGAGAAATGAAGTAAGGTCGCCTCTCTAAGAATAGAACTAATTAAATTAGCAGATAATGGGAAGTTGTTGTTGTTGATGATGTTGTCGTCATCTCTGGGTTAGAAGACTGACAACTTCAATGTCAAGAGTATCTTATCCATGTAAAGAAAAGTATTCATCGGGGTGCCTGGGTGGCTCAGTGGGTTAAAGCCTCTGCCTTCGGCTAGGGTCATGATCCCAGGGTCCTGGGATCGAGCCCCGCGTCGGGCTCTCTGCTCAGCAGGGAGCCTGCTTTCTCCTCTCTCTCTCTGCCTGCCTCTCTGCCTACTTGTGATCGCTGTCTATAAGTGGATAAATAAAATCTTTAAAAAAAAAAAAAGAAAGAAAGAAAAGAAAAGTATTCATCAACAGGATGCCTGGGTGCCTCAGTCAATTAAGCAGCTGCCTTCAGCTCAGGTCATGATCCCAGCGTTCTAAGATCAAGACCCACATCAGGCTCCTTGCTCGGCACGGAACCTGCTTCTCCCTCTGCCTCTGCCTGTCACTCTGCCTGCCTGTGCTCGCTCTCTCTCAATCTCTGACAAATAAATAAATCAATAAAATCTTTAAAAAAAAAAGAAAAGGAAAAGTGTTCATGAAGAGTGTGGTGGTCAGAAATGGGAAGGAGAAAAAAACGACACTATCCCACACACACCTAAAATGCAGCACAAACAGAAGTCAACTTGGCATCTTTCTCTACCTGCCTCTCACCCCGTGAGCTCACCACAGTGGATCGCAACACAGCCGACCCAGCTATCCAAGCAGAGACCTGCTTCGTTTCACATCCAGTCTCTAAATCCTGTCGATTCTCCCTCCTCAATCCCCCCTGAAACCCATTCTCTGTCCCTGCTTCAGATCAGGCTCTGTCACCTGCCCACCCTCCCGGCTGGGTCAGCCTCCGTCTGCTTTCTCAGACTCCACTCCGATCCCTCCACGCACTGTGCAGGGCACGGCCACCACACTCTGCAAAGGTTAGCCCATCTGCACTTAAGGTGATGATGACTTTTCTTTCTGGACCAGAAGAACAGATTTGCATTGTAATAAGCACCAAATTCACTCGTTTATTGTCAGTGTCAAAATGTTTCTGATTACTTAGTACAAATAATTTCTTGGTAAACTCTGTTCCACTTCTCAGTACTATTCTATTCCTGTAATAAGGAAGCTTGATTCATAGTTCTGTACTGTTTCAATTACTTTGTATTTCCTGTCTTCGTGTCCCTTGTTTTAATTTTACTGTAAAACCTCTCCCCAACTTTGCAGCTTAGACCGAGGTTGCCACCTCTCTTTCTTTCCTTTTCCAGTAAATCTTTTTCTTTACCTTAGGTTGTGTCTTCATAAATAATTTTCCAAGGTTTTCCTTTTCTTAAAGGCAAACACTGGAGCCTAATTATCATCTCACCATATGGCTTCTCTTCTCTCCTTTATTCCTCAAAACTATCACGCAGTTCTTCTGCAATTGCTATCGAAATTCATCTGACCTCCTCCCATTATATTTGTACACCTCTAAACTTACCATCTGCTGTTGTCCTTCAGCTGGTTACTAAATCCTGAATTCATTTGAAGGTCTTGCCATTTCTATAACTCTATTCCTCACCTCTCTCAGTTATAGGAGTCCCTCAACCTAATTTCCACTTCTTACTAACAGGAGGGATTGAACTTTTGTAAACAAAATAAAACATCCTTTCTTCATTCACACTGTGACAAGGAAGAGCTGTTCCGCACTCATCTCCCAGATAGTGGTCTCGAGCAAGGATGCAAAGGAAGAAACAAGGAGAGCTATGGACGGCGCTGGGAAGGCAATTCTGGGACCCCAGGGCCCTGCTGAAGTCCTCTGGCTAGATGAACCCTCAGAGCCGTCTAGACCGGAAATTTCTTGAATGATAAAACTACAGAGCTGTGGAAACCTGTGTCAGCCCTCCATCAGATCTACATTAAACCTTAATGTTCAGGCCTGCGTATTTCTGTACCTAATAAATCTGTCCATCTGCTTTTTGAAATTAAGTAGTACTTCTAGTTCCACCAAGCTTACTACAGTGAGGTTTCAGAGGACAGGACCTTATAATATTTCAGAATGTGACGCACACGAGCTTTCCATCTAATGAATGCATGTGATTTCTTGCATCCTGACCATGTCCTCCAAAAACATTCGTGTCTTTGAGTTCTGTCTCCATAAAGCAGCACCTGATCTGTTCTGTTGTTTTGGTTGATCGTAGATGGAGTTTTCTGTGTGCCAACTTATGATGACCAGTACCACAAACTGAATTTCAGATGTAGATAAAACCTGCCTTTATATGGCAGTACGATACCATTTTCATTTGTTTTCAAAATATTAAAATGAGAAAATGGACCCATTATCAGGGAGATGGCTTACCCATCAATGGCCCAGTGGTTTAATTCAAAATAGAGAACTTCTTATAGTAATACATTGTGTGTAAAAGCATTTTATAAACTGGAAAATAGTCTAAAAATGTAATAATTTTCCCTGACATGTATTGTTGCATGCTATATATGTATCATATATATTCCTACTTTCAAAAATATATTTTAGGTATTTATATTATATAATAAAATATTACATATAAATGAAATATATATACATATAAACATTTTAAGGAGTATTTAACATTATTTTTCATTCCATGGACTATCTAATTGATGCTGTGAAGTCAGCTAAAGGCATGACAGATGGCAGGAAAACAAGATTTAGTGTTAAAACTGTGTCATAAATCATTCATAAGTGAATAATTTATTCTTCAGAGATAATCAGGGCTTGTTGGTATCACAACCTGAGGACTGATAGAAAGCACAGATTTGAAGACATGTTTGTTGCAACTGTTTCCATTGCAAGTCACAAATTCTCAACTCAAACTAGCATAAACACTGAAGGATTTTTATTTTCCTACAAAACAAAGAAAAATACTAAGACGTTCACATTATAGAAGGAACTTGATCTCAGAACTGGCTACAAAATTCACAGAATGAAAAAACAAGATGCCTTTGTTTAAAAATCATTGAGAATTTCAAGATGATGATAGCAAAGCGTGAAACCTCATGCGCTAGCCCTTCCGAGTTCAGAATCCTGTATGACTGTGCAGGTTGTGTGCCCGTAAAGCTAGCTCTGCTAAAGATTCGAGTCAACCAGAACCTCCCTTCTCGCTTTCTCCCTGACATCTCTCACATCTACTTTTCTTTCTTTCTTTTCTTTCTTTTTTTTTTTTTTTTAATGATTTCCTCATTCTGTCCTTCTTGGAGTGGCTTAGCCAATCACTCTTCTTTGCTAATTCAAGCAAATTAAGTTGAGAGAGATCTCTGATGGATCGTACCAGAGTGAAATGCCTTACTTTGCTTCGGGCAGCCAGCAGTGTGAGGTGGAATGCCACAAGGGGGATCCTGGGAGGCACAGATACATTCAAGCCATAAAGAATTGTGGAGTTCCTCATAGGGACCAATAAAATTGAAGCATATAACCAGCATAGTCATACAGTCCCCAGTTCAGTTCAGTAAAGATGAACAGTCTGTAATGACAAACAAAACTCTTATGAAGATATGGAGATAACAAGACGGAATTTTACAAATTTGCCAAACGCAACTTTCCTAAGAATCCTACAAAGCCCTTTTATGGACATTCCCCAGTTGCCATCACCTATTCAGGTATCCAGATTATTTTATGTCTGGGTCTTTCTTATTCAGCTTTTGAGCTATATTCCAGAATTTCCTTTATTTTTACGTGTGAGTATACTTTAACCCATGCATTACTGAAAACTTGTTGAAGATTAGAAAGAGCTCTCTACACCTTCAGGGAGAAAGGAATTATGTTTAATTTCTAGGAAGAGCTGAACAGGGAATTACAGACAAGAGAATTGATAAAAGAAAACATAAAGGTAAAATCCATGTTTTGTTTTCATTACACAGAGTAACATGGAGAATTGCCCAATCACCAGTGTAAACAGCCAGATTTCTAAAAAGCTTAAATGTTCTGAAAATTATTTAACTACCTTAATCATCAACTGCACTTTACTTTTGTTAATATGGACTATACCTTCAGAACTAAACCTAAGAGTAGAAAACATTTTAATCATGTTAGATGATTAGCAGGTTCTTGTGTGTGCATATTTGTAAAATATAAAATATAATTGAAAATGTAAAGTTTTATGTGTCCTGATTCATGGAGCCTTGTCTTTTATCCTTTAATCTCTTTAATCCTTATTTTCTCATGGAGAAAGCATGCAAAGTGTTTAATAGACAACCTATGTTTCTCTTTCTTTCTCTCTCTCTCTCTCTCTCTCAACTCCAAGGACTCAAAGCCTTTGTAATGAATGGTCCTGGAAAAGCAGTAGATGCAAGCTGGATTTTCACATGCATTCAGAGAAAGCTGGGATCAAACAAATAGTCTATCTGCCTTAATTACCATGTATAAGATAGGACAACAGATGTTCTCCTACATGTGGTTCATTCTGTCCATTTACATGATTCATTCTGAAAATTAGTATTGAGAAATTGTAATCGAATCTTCTGATCCTCTTGGTAAACAAAATCGAATTTCTCACATTAATATGTCATCTTTCGATACCAAAACTTACAGAAAAGAACCACCACCTTACACCATGCACAGATTAAAAACCCACACCATTCTTTAGGTCCGTACAAAAATGCCAAAGAGCACTCTTTCAAGAACAGCAACAGGAAACCAAACAAATACAGCTGCTAGCACTCTATCATGTTAGACTTAACATCTGTAAAAGGTGATTTGATTTTTACTCACAAATTCTGGAAAATTCGATCACTACCCCCCTCTCATATTCATATTCTCTAGAAATCTGGAAATTTGCCTACAATTATATTTAAAGCCATGATTTACATGTGACTATTTTGAAAAAAATGAATGACTTCTACTAAAATTACTCAACATCAAGCATATTCTAGAAAGCCTTTTAGATCAGGATCCATTTTTCTATTATGTCTGACTAATACTAGTGATGTTAAAGTGCCTAGATCCATGTTAGGAGGACACTAATGTGGTTTTCCATTACATAGTATAGCTGACCATAGGATATTTAAATTGGTTTCAAATTTTAGGTTAATGTTCTTGACTGCTGTCCTGTTACTCACCTTAATTCATCTTAGTACTTTATGGTGTTAGACATTACTGTCTGCATAGTGATCATTGAAGTTTTAAATGTAGTGCCTCCCTTTGCTTTATTAATGCTGCTACTAAACTTCACTTTGTAAGGAAAAATTATCATATTATATACATATTTAGAAACAGATAACTATATTGTGGAATGATACTGCTGTATGTGGGACTTTAATTCTTATGTGGTATGTAACTTCATTGTAAGCACCCAGCGAATAAGTACTAAGTTTACCATTTTTTAATTATAAAAATGAATTAAATATGGTAATAAAAAAATCTAGGATTACAGAAGATTATAAAACACTAAGCAAAAATCTCCCATTCTTTACTCCTATTTCTATTTAGCAGAGATAACCACATTTAGCCATTTTAATTTCAAGTTCTTCTGGTCATTACCACTATATTACTGAATATTATACTTATGCCTTGTTTTCTAAATTTATTGGTACTCAACAGTATCAACCAACTCTGTTATGAAAGAAAATTACCTTACTTTTACTCCCTCTGCTATCTCCTAAGCTCAATTTTTGCTAATCTTTTATTTCTGCTTGATTAGTTACCTTTATTTTATTTACATATATTCACACAAATATTTTTGCATTTATAAGTACATAAATGTGCTAATATGGTACATGTTTTGTCTTAATGTGGTTTTTCCTAGTTTTTATTTTCATTTTTGTTTTGCGTAATTCTCCCTCCGTCATTCAGAAACATTGCCTTTCCCCATTAACAAATGTTTACAGCCTATTAAGAATCCTTTGTTATTTCTTCATGATTGTATAAACATAAAAAACATTCATTTTGCTTAATGGATATGGAGTTTTAGCTCTGCAAGATGAAAAAGTTTTGGAGATCTGTTATATAATAATGTGAATATACTTAACATTAATGAGCAGTGTGCTTTAAAATGATTAAAATGGGTAAGTTTTGTGTTATGTTTTTACCACAATTGAACTTTTTTTTTTTTTTTAAAATACATGATTATAGGAGAGTCCAAGATGGCAGAGGAGTAGGAGACCTTAATTTCATCTGTTCCCAGGAATTCTGCAAGATAGCTATCTGAATACCTGTGCACTTAACCAGAGACCTAAGAAAAGAATAGCTGTGACTCTACAAATAGAAAACCGACCACCTCTGCAAGGTAGGAGGCTCAGAAAAGTGAATCCAAGACCATATATGAGAAGATAGACTGCAGGTGGAGAGAGCCTCCTTCACCTGGCTACTGGCAAGTGATAGAGCAGCAGAGGACAAGATCAGAACTTTTAGAAATCTGCTCTGGTGAGTGACATCACTCAGGTTCTAAGAGGGGACAGAACCTTAGCTGAGACAGTGTGGTCTCAGGACTCTCAGGGTCACAGGAAGACTTGGGGTGACTGAGTAAGGCAGAGCTCCTAGGCATTCTGAATGGAGAAGCTGGCTGAAATCAGGGGGCCAAGGAGTGGACTCTCATATTGGGGTTGCCATAAACCATGAACTGCAACATAGTTGGGCCACTGGTCTCTGAGCAGGAGCCCAACAAGCAGCAGAGAGACGCCCCCCTCTTTCTCCCCTAAGAGTAGCAGCCTAGGAGTACGCTGCAGGAGTCTGCAGGGTTTGGAGAATCCAAACGGGGCCATGTACCAGAGATAGAAATACCTGGTCACAGTCTGGGTGAGCACGGAGTGCAGACAGAGCCCACTGAGACAGGAGTGATTGCTTTTCTCCAAGGGCTCATAGAGGAGTGGTGAGCTTTCAACTCTGGGGCCAGAGATTGGGAGGCCAAAATTTTCATTCTCATCCTCTAAAGCTGGGCGGAAAGCCTTCAGGGAACAAAAACCATATGGAACAAAAGGGAGAAGATTACTTAGCCTGGCCCCTGGCAAGGGCAATGAAAATCACCTGGGGCAAATACACTTGAGAATCAATGCAATTGACCCCTTCCCCAGAAAATCAGCAAGAACATCCAACCAAGACCAAGTTTACTGATCAAAAAGAACTGCAGAACTCCAGCACTAGGGTAATATAGCACATGGAACTCATGGCTTTTTCCTCATGATTCTCTAGTCTTTCAACATTAATATTTGTTTATTTTGTTTTCCTTTTTTAAAAAGTTTTCCTCTCCTTTTTGAACCAATTTCTTACTTTTTTTGTTTCAATAACAGAATTTTATTGGTCTTTTCATAGTGACATAGGTAAGAACTAAAATGCAAAATTCCATAGAGAATAATATAGGGTTTTTTTCTTTCAGTTATTCAATAATCTAGGGCCAAAGCTATGTTAGAGAAAGTGGGGAGAGGTTAAGAGTGAGAAAAGAAAATAAAATCTGAAGTAAGAAAAGAAATATTAACAAGAATTGTGCAGTCCCTGTATCAGGCATCCATATACTACCACATTCAATCCTTAGAACAATTTGGTGAGATATTCATTTCATGTATAAAGAGTCTCAAAGAAGGGTATCTGGTATTTTTAACCTATGCCCCCTTATTTTACCTCATGATGCTCCCAGGGAAAAAAACCTATAAATATGTAATAGTAATAGTAATACTAATAGTAAGGACTACATGAAAGGAATTTTTGAAGTTCACAAGCTTTACATTTAATACCAAGGACCAATCCATCCCCTAACATAGTTATAATTCTAGTCAACATTAAGGGTTTTTTTTTTTAATTTTTTATTTCTTTTCAGCGTAACAGTATTCATTGTTTTTGCACCACACCCAGTGCTCCATGCAATCTGTGCCCTCCCTACTACCCACTACCTGGTTCCCCCAACCTCCCCCCACTTCAAAACCCTCAGGTTGTTTTTCAGAGTCCATAGTCTCTCATGGTTCACATTCCTTTCCAATTTCCCTCAACTCCCTTCTCCTCTCCATCTCCCCTTGTCCTCCATGCTATTTGTTATGCTCCACAAATAAGTGAAACCATATGATAACTGACTCTCTCTGCTTGACTTATCTCACTCAGCATAATCTCTTCCAGTCCTGTCCATGTTGCTACAAAAGTTGGGTATTCATCCTTTCTGATGGAGGCATAATACTCCATAGTGTATATGGACCACATCTTCCTTATCCATTCATCCATTGAAGGGCATCTTTGTTCTTTCCACAGTTTGGCGACTGTGGCCATTGCTGCTATAAACATTGGGGTACAGATGACCCTTCTTTTCACTACATCTGTATCTTTGGGGTAAATACCCAGTAGTACAATTGCAGGGCCATAGGGTAGCTCTATTTTTAATTTCTTAAGGAATCTTCACACCATTTTCCAAAGTGGCTGCACCAACTTGCATTCCCACCAACAGTCTAAGAGGGTTCCCCTTTCTCCACATCCTTTCCAACACATGTTGTTTCCTGTCTTGCTAATTTTGGTGATTCTAACTGGTGTAAGGTGGTATCTAAATGTGGTTTTGATTTGAATCTCCCTGATGGCTAGTGATGATGAACATTTTTTCATGTGTCTGATAGCCATTTGTATGTCTTTATTGGAGAAGTGTCTGTTCATATCTTCTGCCCATTTTTTGATATGATTACCTGTTTTGTGTGTGTTGAGTTTGAGAAGTTCTTTAGATATCCTGGATATCAACCTTTTGCCTGTACTGTCATTTGCAAATATCTTCTCCCATTCCGTGGGTTGCCTCTTTGTTTTGTTGACAGTTTCCTCTGCTGTGCAGAAGCTTTTGATCTTGATGAAGTCCCAAAGTTCATTTTTGCTTTTGTTTCCTTTGCCTTTGGAGACATATCTTGAAAGAAGTTGCTTTGGCTGATATTGAAGAGTTTACTGTGTATGTTCTTCTCTAGGATTCTGATGGATTCCTGTCTCACGTTGAGGTCTTTTATCCATTTTGAGTTTATCTTTGTGTATGGTGTAAGAGAATGGTCGAGTTTCATTCTTCTACATATAGCTGTCCAGTTTTCCCAGCACCATTTATTGAAGAGACTGTCTTTTTTCCACTGTATATTTTTTCCTGTTTTGTCAAAGATTATTTGACCATAGAGTTGAAGGTCCATATCTGGGCTCTCTACTCTGTTCTACTGTCTATGTGTCTGTTTTTATGCCAGTACCATGCTGTCTTGGTAATCACAGCTTTGTGGTAAAGCTTGAAATCAGGTAACGTGATGCCCCCCGTTTTATTTTTGTTTTTCAACATTTCCTTAGTGATTCGGGGTCTCTTCTGATTCCATACAAATTTTTGGATTATTTGCTCCAGCTCTTTGAAGAATACTGGTGGAATTTTGATCGGAATGGCATTAAAAGTATAGATTGCTCTAAGCAGTATAGACATTTTAACAATGTTTATTCTTCCAATCCAAGAGCATGGAATGGTCTTCCATCTTTTTGTGTCTTCTTCAATTTCTTTCATGAGTGTTCTGTAGTTCCTCGAGTACAGATCCATTACCTCTTTGGTTAGGTTTATTCCCAGGTATCTTATGGTTCTTGGTGCTATAGTAAATGGAATCAATTCTCTAATTTCCCTTTCTGTATTTTCATTGTTAGTGTATAAGAAAGCCACTGATTTCTGTACATTAACTTTGTATCCTGCCACGTCCTGCAGCTCAGGACAAGAGGTCTGTAAACTGCAAGAGTAGAAACATTAGATTGGCAGCACACCTATCCACAGAGACCTGGAAGGCCACAAAGGACTGGCATGGTATATTCAGGGTGCTAAATGAGAAAAATATGGAGCCAAGAAATAGTTTATCCAGTTCAGATGTCATTCAAAATAGAAGAAATGATAAAAATCTTCCATAACAAATAGTAACTTAAGGAATTTGAGATCACCAAACCAGCCCTACAAGAAAGGTTAAAAGGGAACTTCCAAGCAAAGAGAGAGCTTGAAAGTAACCTAGACCAGAAAGGAATAGAGATGATATACAGTAACAGTCACTTTACAGGTAATACTATGATACTAAATTCATATCTTTCAATAGTTACTCTAAATGTAAACGGGATAAATGCCCCAATCAAAAGACACAGGGTTGGATATCCGCAGATGGGATAAAAAAGCAAGATCCATTGATATGTTGTCTGCAAGAGACTCATTTTAGACCCAGAAAAATATCCAGATTGAAAGTAAGGGTTGTAAAACCATTTATTATGCTAATCGACATTAAAAAAAGCTGGGGTGTCAATCCTTATGTCCTTATACCCAAATTAATTATTTTTATTTTATTAACATATAATGTATTATTTGCCCCAGGGTTACAGGTCTGTGAATGGTCAGGCTTACACACTTCACAGCACTCACCATATCACATACCCTCCCCAATGTCCATAACCTAACCACTCTCTCCATAACCCAAATTGAATTTTAAACCAAAGACTATATAAAAAATGAAGAAGGGGGTGCCTGGGCGGCACAGTGAGTTAAGCCTCTGCATTTGGCTCAGGTTTTGATCTCAGGGTCCTGGGATGGAGCCCCGCATCTGACTCTCTGCTCAGCAGGGAGCCTGCTTCCCCTTCTCTCTTTGCTTGCCTCTCTGTCTCTCTCTCTCTCTCAAATAAATAAATAAAATCTTTTTTAAAAAGATTTTATTTATTTTATTTATTTGAGAGAGAGAGAAACAGAGAGCACAAGTCAGGTGAGGGGCAGAGGGAGAAGCAAGCTCCCCACTGTGCAGGGATCCCGATTTGGGACTTGTTCCTGGGACTTCAAGATCATGACCTGAGCCAAAGGCAGATGCCCAACCAACCGAGCCACCCAGGTGCCCAAATAAATAAAATCTTAAAAAAAAAAAAATGAAGAAGGACACTATATCATAACTAAAAGTTCTATCCAACAAAAAGATCTAACAATTTTAAATACTTATGTCCCTAACATGGGAGAAACCAATTATATAAGCCAATTAATAATAACCAAAGAAACACATTGATAATAATACAATAATAGTAAGGAATTTTAATACCGCCTTCACTGCAATGGACAGATCACCTAAGCTGAAGATCAATAAAGACATAAGAGATTTGAATGACACACTTGACCAGATGGACATCGCAGCTATATTCAGAAATTCCATTCTAAAGCAACAGAATACACATTCTTCTTGAGTGCACATGGAATATCTCCCAGAATAAATCACATACTGGGTCACAAATTGGGTCTCAAATGGTACCAAAATATTAGAATCATTGCCTGCATAATTTCAGACCATAATGCTTTGAAAATGGAACTCAATCACAAGAGGAAATTTGGAAAGAACGCAACTACATGGGGGCTAAAGAGCATCTTACTAAAGAATGAATGGATCAACTAGGAAATTAAAGAAGAATTTTTAAAAATTCACGGAAACAAATGAAAATGAAAATGCAACTATTCAAAACCTCTGGGATGCAGGAAAGGCAGTCCTAAGATGGAAGTATACAGCAATACAAGATTTTCTCAAGAAACAAGAAAGGTATCAAATACATAATCTAACCTTATACCTAAAGAAGCTGGAGAAAGTATAGCAAATAAAGCCTAAACACAGCAGAAGAAGAGAAATGATAAAGATTAGAACAGAAATCAATGAAACAGAAACAAATGAACAAACAAAAAACCACATAGAACAGATCAACAATACTAGGAGCTGGTTCTTTGAAAGAATTAATATGATTGATAAACCCCTGGCCAGACTTATCAAAAAGAAAAGAGAAAGAACACAAGAAAATAAAATCATGAATGAAAGAGGAGAGTTCACAACCAACACCAAAGAAATACGATTATATGGAACCAAAGGAGACCCCAAATTGCTAAGGAAATGTTGGAAAAAAAAAAAACACTGGGTGCATAATGTTGCCTAATTTCAAGCAAGCTTTACTATGAACCTGTGATCACCAAACCAGCATGATACTGGCACAAAAACAGACACATAGACAAATGGAACAGAGTAGGAAGTCCAGATATGGACCTGCAACCCTGTGGTCAGATAGTCTTCGACAAAGCAGAAAAAATATTCAGTGGAAAAAAAGACAGTCTCTTCAATAAATGATGCTGGGAAAATTGGACAGCTATGTATAGAAGAATGAAACTTGATCATTCTCTCAAACCATACACACAGATAAACTTGAAATGGATGAAAGACGTCAACGTGAGAAAAGAATCTATCAAAATCCTAGAGGAGAACATAGGCAGTAACCTCTTTGACATGTGCCACAGCAACTTATTTGAAGACACATCTCCAACGACAAAGGAAACAAAAGCAAAAATGAACTTTTGGGACTTCATCAAGATAAAAAGCTTCTGCACAGCAAAGGAAACAGTCTGCAAAACAGAGAGGCAACCCAGGGAATGGGAGAAGATATTTGCAAATGACACTACAGACAAAGGGCTGATATCCAAGATCTATAAAGAACTCCTCCAACTCAACACACACAAAACAGATAATCACATCAAAAAATGGGCAGAAGAGGGGTGCCTGGGTGGCTTGGTGGGTTAAAACCTCTGCCTTCAGCTCAGGTCATGATCCCAGGGTCCTGGGATCGAGCCCCACACTGGGTGGGGGGTCTCTGCTCAGTGAGCTGATTCCCCCCTCTCTCTGCCTACTACTTGTGATCACTGTCAAATAAATAAATAAAATCTTTTTTAAAAAATGGGCAGAAGACATGAACAGACACTTTTCCAAAGAAGAAATACAAATGGCTAACAGACACATGAAAAAATGTTCATCACCATTAGCCATCAGGGAAATTCAAATCAAAACCACATTGAGATATCACCTTATACTAGGTAGTATAGCCAAAATCAACAAGACAGGAAACAACAAGTGTTGGAGAGGATATGGAGAAAGGGGAACCCTCTTATGCTGTTGGTGGGAATGTAAGTTGGTGCAGCCACTTTGGAAAACGGTGTGGATATTCCTTAAAATATTAAAAATAGAGCTACCCTATGGCCTTGCAATTGTACTACTGGGTATTTACCACAATGATACAGATGTAGTGAAAAGAAGGGCCATCTGTACCTCAATGTTCATAGCAGCAATAGCCACAGTTGACAAACTGTGGAAAGAGCTGAGATGCCCTTCAACAGACAAGTGGATAAAGAAGATATGGTCCATATATACAATGGAGTATTATGCCTCCATCAGAAAGAATGAATACCCAACATTTGTATCAACATGGATGGGACTGGAGGAGATTATTCTGAGTGAAATAAGTCAAGCAGAGAGAGCCAATTATCATATGGTTTCACTTACTTGTGGAGCATAGGGAATAGCATGGTGGACATTGGGAGAAGGAGAGGAGAAGTGAGTTGGGGGAAATCAGAGGGGGAGACAAACCATGAGAGACTGTGAACACTGAGAAACAAACTGAGGGTTTTGTAGGGGAAGGTGGTGGGAGTGGGTGAGCCTGGTAGGTGGGTATTATGGAGGGCACATATTGCATGGAGCACTGCGTGTGGTGCATAAAAAATGAATCTTGGAACACTGAAAAAAAATTTTAAAAATTTTTAAAGAGAACATATTATGAGAAACTATATGGCAACAAATTAGGCAATTTGGAAGAAATGGATGCATTCCTAGAGATGTATAAACTACCAAAACTGAACCAGGAGGAAATAGAAAACCTGAACAGACCCATTACCAGCAAGGAAATTGAAGCGGTAATAAAAAATCTCCCAATAAACAAGAGCCCAGGGCTGGATGGATTACCAGGGAAACTCTACCAAACATTTAAGAAGAATTAATATTTATCTTTCTGAAGCTGTTTCAAAAAATAGAAATGGAAGGAAAACTTCCAAGCTCATTCTATGAGGCTAGCATTACCTTGATCCCCAAACCAGAAAAAGACCCCATCAATAAGGGTAATTATAGACCAATATCCTTGAAGAACACGGGTACAGAAATTCTCACCAAGTATTAGCCATAGGATCCAATTGTATGTTAAAAGGATTATTCACTATGACCAAATGGGATTTTTTCCAGGGCTGCAAGGGTGGTTCAACATCTACAAATCTACCAAAATGATACATCATATTAATAAAAGAAAGAACAAAAACTATATGATCCTCTTAATGGATGCAGGAAAAACATTTGACAAAGTACAGCATCCTTTCTTGATTATTCTTGATTATAACTCCTCACAGTGTAGGGATAGAGGGAACATACCTCAATATCATAAAAGCCATATATGAAAATTGCACAGCAAATATAATTCTTAATGGGGAAATACTGAGACCTTTTCTCTAAGGCCAGGAACATGACGGGGATATCCACCACCATCACCACAGCTATTCAACATAGTACTAGAAGTTCTAGTTTCAGCAAACAGAAAACAAAAAGAAACAAAAGGCATCTTGATCAGCAAAGAAGTCAAATCTCACTCTTTGCAGATGACATGAAACTTTATGTGGAAAACCCAAAAGACACCTCTCCCAATTTGCTAGAACTCATGCAGGAATTCAGCAAAGTGGCAAGATATAAAATCAATGCACAGAAATCAGCTGCATTTCTATACAACAATGAGACAGAAGAAAGAGAAATTAGTAAATCAACCCTATTTACAATGGCATCCCAAACCATAAGATACCTAGGAATAAATCTAACGAAAGAGGCAGAGGATCTGCACTCTGAAAACTACAGAATAGTCATGGAAGAAATTGAGGAAGACACAAAGAGATGGAAAAACATTCCATGCTCATGGATCAGAAGAACAAATATTGTGAAAAAGTCTATGCTACCTAGAGAATCCTACACATTTAAACAGTCCCTATCAAAATACCATCAAGTTTTTTCAAAGAAATGGGACAAGTAGTTCTAAAATTTGTATGGAATGAGGAAAAGTCCCCAAACAGCCAAAGGAATGTTGAAAAAGAAAACCAAAGCTGACAGCATCACAATTCCAGACTTCAAGCTCTATTACAAAGCTGTGATCATCAGAACAGTATGGTACTGGCACAAAAACAGATACATAGATCAATGCAACAGACTAGAGATCCCACAAATGGATCCTTAACTCCATGGTCAACTAATCTTCAACAAAGCAGGGAAGAATATCCAACAGGAAAAAAAACAGTCTCTTCAACAAATGTTTCTGGGAAAACTGGACGGACACATGCAGAAGAATGAAACTACATCATTCCCTTATACCACAGACACAAATAGACTCCAAAAGGATAAAAGACCTAAGTGTAAGACAGGAATCCATCAAAATCCTTGAGGAGAACACAGGTAGCAACCTCTTTGACCTTGGCCACAGCAACTTCTTGCTAGACACAACTCCAAAGGCAAGGGAAACAAAGGCAAAAATGAACATTGGGACTTCATCCAGATTAAAATCTTTTGCACAGTGAAGGAAACAGTCAACAAAACCAAAAGACAACCAACAGAATGGGAGAAGATATTTGCAAATGACATATCAGATAAAGGGCTAGTATCCAAAATCTATAAAGAAGTTATCAAACTCAAATAATCCAATCAGGAAATGAACAGACATTTCTGCAAAGATGACATCCAAATGGCCAACAGACAAATGTAAGAGTGCTCAACACCACTCAGCATCAGGGAAATACAAATCAAAACCTCAATGAGATATTACCTTACACCAGTCAGAATGGCTACAATTAACAAGTCAGAAAATGACAGTCGTTGACAAGGATGCAGAGAAGGGGGGACCCTCCTGCACTGTTGGTGGGGATGTAAGCTGGTGCAGCCACTCTGGTAAACAGTATAGAGTTTCCTCAAAAAGTTGAAAATAGAGCTACTCTATGACCCAGCAATTGCGCTACTGGGTATTTACCCCAAAGACACAAATGTTGTGATCTGAAGGGGCAGCTGCATCCCAGTGTTTATAGCAGCAATGTCCACAATAGCCAAACTATGGAAAGAGCCTAGATGTCCATCAACAGAAGAATGGATAAAGAAGATGTGGTGTATATATACATAATGGAATATTATGCAGACATCAAAAAATGAAATCTTGCCATTTGCAATGTCATGGGTACAAGTAGAGGATATTATGCTAAACAAGTCAGTCAAAAGAAGACAATTATCATATGATCTCACTGATATGTGGTATTTAAGAAACAAAACAGAGGATCATAGGGGAAGAGAAGAAAAAATGAAACAAGATGAAACCCGAGAGGGAAAAAAAAACATAAGAGACTCTTAATCATAGGAAACAAACTGAGGGTTGGTGGAAGGGAGCGATATGGAGGGATGGGTAACTGGGGAATGGACATTAAGGAGGGCATGTGATGTAATAAGCACTGGGTATTATATAAGACTGATGAATCACAGGCCTATACCTCTGAAACCAATAATACATTATATGTTGATTATTTGAATTTAAATTTTTAAATGTTTAAACATAAATAAATAAATAAATAAATAAATCCATGATTATATAATCACACACATATGTTTACATACAGGAAGTCTTCATTTTGCCTAGTTCCTACATAAAGGAACTTCACTTACCACAGTTCAGTTAAATAATACCAGTACCCCAATAACACGGTTCAAATTTCAGTTACCACAACCTATTAGCTGTGAACAATTGCACAAAGTACAAACTTCATCTCTAGCTTGTCACTCTCCAAATCACCATGTAAAAAACAAATATACATCAAGATCAGTGACCAATCCCATCCCTTCTTTCAAAATCTGTTGCTGGTTGGTCCCTTCTTTCAAAATCTATTGCAGATTGACTTGCACTTTTTAAATTGAGGTAACTGACAGATGGAACAGTGTAGTTGTGTTGCCTCTTTCCCTGCCAGTGATAAAACCACTTATTTCACAAAAGTTAAATAATCAAGAGAAGGAAATGGGTGACAAAGATGAAATTGGGCAAAGATATAAAAAGCAATAATGCTGGAAGTGAAATTCAAATCAAATATAAATGGAGTTTAAGAGAAATAGCTGGGCATGGGAATGTTGACACTGTAGCCATTCAGGATATCCCAGCTATGGACCCAAAGGAACTTAGGTAAGGTGGATTTAACAACAGAAATGAGGAAAGTGATGGTGATTAAAAGAATCATGCTCCAGAGGGAGTGAAGCCATGGAAAAACTTCACATTAAAGGTATCTCTGGAGATATTTCACAACATTGAAAATGCAAAGGATAGTGTGTGAAAAAGTGACCCAAAGTCATTTGTTTTACAATTTGTGAATTTCTCCATACATTTATGATTAATTGACCCAGAGGTATTAATTTTGACTACATTTTTAAAGGCTTTAGAACAATCGTGATTTTCTCCATTGATTATTAAGATCAATTTGCATGGTGTTAGCTTGCATGTCTGTCTGTCTGTCTGTTTTGCAAACAAAACTTGCGAAAAGATAATATCTATATAGGTTTTTTAGTCACTATTTATTATACAAAACTGAGATCATATTACTGAACTTTTCTACATTTTTTCTTCTCTGTCAAGATTTTTTGTGGTAAAATCTCTAAATCAGCTGTAATAATTTTAAAGAATTCTTTTAAAATTATTGAAAATATCATGATATATGGGAACCATATTATTTGAACCATTCTTTTACTGATGGACATGAAAAATGCTTTTAGTTTTGTGCCACAATGATCATTGCTTCAATAAACATTCTGTGTAAATATTCTCAACTACTAGTTGATTTATTTCTATGAAATAGATTCCCAGGAGTGTAGTTTCTAGGTTAAAGTTATACTTCAACTTTTTTTTCAAGTTATACTTGAAACTTTTTTTAGATATCACCAAAAGGCTGTAACAATTCCCAAAAGGCTGCAACAATGCATATTTCAGTTTCCTGTCGGTATGGTAAGGTAAGTAAAGTAAGGTAAAGTGTTCCTTTTCTTTTGCAGCCTCAACAGAAATAGATATTGTTGCCAGCCAGATAGGGTAAGTTTATGTCTCATGGTTAATTTAATCAGCTAATACTGACCATTAGAGAATTTGAATTTTTTCAAAAGTTTATGTATGTTGATCACTTGGAATTGCTCTTTTGTAAATAACCTTTTTGTGTGTGTGATCTTTGGTGATTTTTAAAATTGAACTGTCTTTTTCTTTTCCATCTGAACTCTTTGTACATTATAGATTGAGTAGCCCATAAATGTAGAAAAGAGAAGCAATTTGGATGAGGTCAGAACTGGCTTTACCAATGAACTAGAGCATGCTTTCATCAGATCAGTAAGATACTGGTACAGGTAAAGACAAATGGATCTGTAGAACAGAATACTCTTAAAGAAACAACCCAAGTGTATATGATAACTCATTAAATTTATTATATTTATTTACATAAGTGGGAAGATGACAGATTATTTAAAAGCTTTGCAGACAAAACTAACTAGTCATATGTGAAAAGTCAAATTGGGCTCTACAGAAACAAAAATACATGTTATGTGGATTAAATTTAAAATGTAAAATTTTGAAAACATTCCTACACAAACATATAGTATACTATATACACAATATATGGGCAGAGAAGATAAAATTTCTGAAAGAAATGATGAGAAGGGGACACCTGGGTAGCTCAGTTGGTTAAGTGACTGACTCTTGATTTTGGCTGAGTTCATGATCTCAGTGTCCTGGGATGGAGCCCTACAGTGGGCTCCATGCTCAGTAGGGAGTCTGCTTGAGATTCTCTCTCTCCCTATCCCTCTGCTCCTCCCCCTGCTTGTTCTCACTCTCTATAAAATAAATAAATCTTTAAAAAAAAAATGATGAGACATATTTGACTATATAAAAATTAAAACTTTTATATGGCAAAATTTATTGACAAAATCAATAGAAAAGTTATATATATGTGCATATATGTGTAGGTATGTAAATATGTATATAAATGTACATATTCACATAATAAATTACCTACATAATGATAATACAAAAAATTAATGTAACAACACAATTTACTATTGCAAGGTTTCTTTGGGTCAGGAATCTTGGTGTGGCTAGGCTAAGTTACTCTGACTCAGAATTTTTCATGTGGCTGCAGTCAGTTTACTAGCCAGGACTTTGGTCCATGTGGGAAGGCTCACCTATGGGAAAAAGGATAATTGCTGTCTTTCCAGATGACTGTCTCACAACTGGCAGCTGAGCAATACAACAAAGCACTCAGGGTGGAAGTCAAAGTCCTTTTTTATAACCTAATCCCAAGGGACATCCCATCATTTCTACTGTATTCTATTCCTTAGAAGTTAGTCAATAAATCTAGCCCAACTCAAAGTGAGGAGACTACACAAAGATGTAAATACTAGGAGGCAGGGATCATTGGGACCATCTTAGAGATTGCTTAGCACAATATGGTACATTCATAATTATAAACAATATACATACTTAAATCTTGTTTCTCATTTCAACATCTTTAGATAAAATCTCTCAACTACCATAAAATGAGGAAATTAGTTCCTTCTACCTCTCTCTTGGCAGCTCCCACTTGCCTTTTCTATCAATTAGATTACAGTGTTTACATTGCTAATGTTTCTAACATTTACCTGAAAAATATAATTAAATCTATTGACTAAATTCACTTTAAGTGAAAGAACAGGCAGTATTCTTTTCTCCTTTCAGTTTGAGGGAGGCTTATCCTGGTGGAGAACACCCACACTAGACACGTTAGCCCTTCTCTGCCAGATTATCTCACTTATTTTTAGCCTGGGGATGTAGATGAGAAAACTTGCATCGCTGATCTATAGAGTTTGCTTCAAACAATCACCTCGATATTGTTTCACTTTCCAATGTGGAATCTGAAGTCTCCTGAGACTTGGCAGGAAATAGTGATGCTAACCTACTATACATTTTCCTGCATAGGTTTTGGTCTGTAGATTTTTCTACTCAAGATTAATCTACCTTCTGTCTTCTATAAGTTTATTAAAATCTTTTATCTGATGATGTTCCCATTCTTGTTTTTTTTTCTTTAATGGATGTATTTTCTTATTTATTTCTTTACTAATATTTCAATAGAATTCTGGAAGGAGTAGGAGTTAAATCCTTTCACCTAGTTTGCCAGAGTGAAACAAACCAAACCTATCTATCTATGGATGCTTATAGGATTACTAAATTACTAAATTAATGCTTTGAAGGGATGTCCACTATCATCACTGCTATTCAACATAGTACCAAAGTCCTAGCCTCAACAATCAGACAACAAAAAGAAACAAAAGGCATCTGGAGTCAAACTCTCACTCTTTGCAGATGACATGATACTTTATGTGGAAAACCCAAGAGACTCTGTCCCAAAACTGTTAGAACTCATACAGGAATTCAGTAAAATGGCAGGATATAAAATCAGTGCACAGAAATCAGCTGCATTTCTGTACATCAAGAACAAGACAGAAGAAAGAGACATTAAGGAGTGTGTCCCATTTACAATTGCACCCAAATCCATAAGATACCTAGGAATAAATCTAACCAAAGAGGCAAAGGATCTGCACTCTGAAAACTACAGAATACTCATGAAAGAAATTGAGGAAGACACAAAGAGAAGGAAAAACATTCCATGCTATGGATCAGAAGAACAAATATTGTGAAAATGTCTATGCTACCTAGAGAATCCTACACATTTAAACAGTCCCTATCAAAATACCATCAAGTTTTTTCAAAGAAATGGGACAAATAGCCCTAAAATTTGTATGGAATGAGAAAAGTCCCCAAACATCCAAAGGAATGTTGAAAAAGAAAACCAAAGCTGATAGCATCACAATTCCAGACTTCAAGCTCTATTACAAAGCTGTGATCATCAAAACAGTATGGTACTGGCACAAAAACAAAGAGATCAATGGACCAGACTAGAGATCCCAGAAATGGATCCTCAACTCTATGGTCAACTAATCTTCAACAAAGCAGGGAAGAATAGCCAACAGGAAAAAAAACAGTCTCTTCAACAAATGTTTCTGGGAAAACTGGACAGACACATGCAGAAGAATGAAACTACATCATTCCCTTATACCACAGACACAAATAGACTTCAAACAGATGAAAGACCTAAATGTAAGACAGGGATCCATCAAAATCCTTGAGGAGAACACAGGCAGCAACCTCTTTGACCTCGGCCACAGCAACTTCTTGCTAGACACAACTTCAAAGGCAAGGGAAACAAAGGCAAAAATGAACATTGGGACTTCAAGATCAAAATCTTTTGCACGGTGAAGGAAACAGTCAACAAAACTAAAAGACAACTGACATAATGGGAGAAGATATTTGCAAACAACCTATCAGATAAAGGGCTAGTACCAAATTCTATAAAGAAGTTATCAAACTCAACACCCAAAGAACAAATAATCTAATCAAGAAATGGGCAGAAGACATGAAAAGACATATCTGCAAAGAAGACATCCAAATGGCCAACAGACACATAAAAAAATGCTCATCACCACTCAGCATCAGGGAAATACAAATCAAAACCTCAATGAGATACCACCTCACACCAGGCAGAATGGCTAAAATTAACAAGTCAGGAAATGACAGATGTTGACAAGGATGTGGAGAAAGAGGAACCCTCCTAAACTGTTGGTGGGAATATAAGCTGATGCACTCTGGAAAACAGTATGGAGTTTCCTCAAAAAGTTGAAAATAGAGCTACCCTAGGACCTAGCAATTGCACTACTGGGATTCACCCCAAAGACACAAATGTTGTGATCTGAAGGGGCAGCTGCATCTCAGTGTTTATAGCAGCAATGTCCACAATAGCCAAACTATGGAAAGAGCCTAGATGTCCATCAACAGATGAAAGGATACAGAAGACGTGGTACATACATACAATGGAATATTATACAGCCATCAAAAATGAAATATTGACATTTGCAATGACATGGGTACAAGTAGAGGATATTATGCTAAGCAAATAAGTCAGTCAAAAGAAGACAATTATCATATGATCTCACTGATATGAGGAATTTGAGAAACAAGACAGAGGATCATAGGAAAAGGAAGGGAAAATGAAACAAGATGAAGCCAAAGAGGGAGAGAAACTATAAGAGACTCTTAATCATGGGAAACAAACTGAGGGTTCCTGGAGTGGAGGGGGGTGAGAGGGATGTGGTGGCTGGGTGATGGACATTAGGGAGGGTGTATGCTGTGGTGAGTACTGTGAGTTGTGTAAGACTGATGGATCACACGCCTGTACCCCTGAATAAAGCAACACATTATATGTTAATAAAAAAATAATAAAATTAATGCTTTGAGGTGAATATGATCATATTAGTTTTCTATTGCTGTCACATAAATTACCACAAACTAGGTTTAAAACAACTGAAATTTATTCTTTTATAGTTCTGAACGTTAGAATTTCAAATTGGGTCTCACCAGGCTAAAATTAAGATATCAGAAGAGCCACATTCCTTCCTAGAGACACTAAGGGAGAACTCCTGTCTACACTCAAGCAAGTTGTTGGCAAAATCCATATCTTTATTGTTGTACAGAGTCCCATTTCTTCTTCCTGTCTGCTGAAAGCTGTTTTGCGCTTCTAGAAACCACCTCATGCCCAGGTTCACAGCCCTGTTCCTACATTTTCAAAACCAGCAAGAGCAGATCAAGACTCTCTCATGCTTCAAAACTTCCTATCTCTTCATGTAACACCACATATTTCAGTGACTCTTCAAGTCTTCGCTTTCTGCTTTTAAGTAATAATTAAGTATAATCCCCCTATTTTAAGGTCAACAGATTAACAACTTTAATTCCACCTGCACCCTTAGTTTTATTTTGCCATGTGAGGCAACCTATTCACATAGTCCAGGGATTAGGACATGGACATCTTTGGTAGACCATTATTCTGCCTTCCACATTGGTCAATATCTATTGCTATTTGTCAGGAAAAGTGATTGTATAATTCTATTTATTTGGAAAAAGTTTTCAAAAGAATTATAAAACTTCAAGAAGACTGTGAAGAAGGTGAGGAATTATATTTGGCTGAGAAGAGGGATATTATGTGGGTAGTAGTGAAAAAGAAAAGTATGGAATATTAATTCCTAATCATAGAAGTAGAATAAATAACTGAAGTCAGAATGTACTATGTCTTAGAGCATTTTACTTCGAAGTACCTAAAATATTCTTACGGCAGAACTTATATATTTGCCTTATTTACAAATTAAGGGAGATCATGAACTCAAAAAAATGTATACTATAGAGACAAAAACTGATGTGGAAAAAAGAAACATGGTATGATCTGCAAAGACATTTCTTGTTAAACTAAAGATATATGTAGTAGAACTATAATGAACCTTGAGATTTCAAAATAGGTTTCCTTTGAGAGTCAACATATGCACTGAGAATAACAGTTTCTTGGAGTATATCACAAACGGTAATTTTGTTATACAAAATTTAAGTATCCCCTAAAATATGAAAAGAAAACCATTCACAAAATCCTTGTTTCCAAATTTGCAGTATGGTAATGCCAAATGTCATGCTCTGTAAACTAGTAAATATCATTTTCTCTGTCATGAAAAAAAAGATGTGTTTCCACCAAGTGATATCTCTGTTAATGCATTTTGGAGAGTTTTATTGCTAATGCATATAGCCTAGAATGGAAAGAAACTTGGCAAATGAAAAAAAGTTGATTTTTCACAATGGTTTTTTTCTATTTTACATGACATGGGGGAAAATATAGTTTTAAAATGCTCATTTATTGTTATGCTATCGTTTGTGTGATTAAACATGTTAGTAAATAACTTTTCAGGTAAATTTCACATTTCCAACTGTGTAAACTTCATTACTAGTTGATTCTAGCTCCTAATGTCAGACAGTTAACCTAAGGGATAAGTTCAGACGTAAATTGAAATGTTGACTACCTGCCAATATTGTTGTACTATGTAGAAAAAATAAGTAAATAAGCATGTTCTGTATTTTACTGGTGAACATATACATCAATACAATTTATCCACAGTGTTAAGTTGGCTATATATAGTGTCTATTTAGGTGTCATATCGCTAAGAAATGTACCTCTAACATTAAAATATTCACATAAACATTGAAAGCTGTTCTGAATATAAATTTGCTACTATTCCTTACAAATTGCAGAACTCAATATGTGATTAAAATAAAAAGTCAATGTAACTCACCTAGTTTAAATATGTACTTAATGTTCATATTTACAGTTCACAATCACAGAAGTTACTCAGAGTGGATTTCAAACATCTTTGGAAATGCTAATTTTATTTAATAAAGTTCTTATATCTAATGTCTTTGTTCAGAATGGAATGTCTAGGTAATATTATTTTTTAATGACTATAATATCATCTTGACATCAAGTGATGGTTGTGGGTTTATGAGCATTTTTATAATGTCAGAATTTTAATATTTTAATTGTGAATTCTTAATAACATGAATTCATTCTTCTGTGCTAACTCTGACATCTTTTCTTTTACAAGAGAATATGTAATTTTATTTTAAGTGGAACAGAGTCAGTATTTATTCTGTTAAAATTACCATTTGTTTCATTTTTGTGCCTCTTATAAAGGGTTTTAGATAAATTAAGAAAACCCAGCTTGTTCTAGGACTTTATAAGGGAGAAAAAGAATGACTCAGTCTCTCTTCTTTTTTTCTTTCTAACTATGCACTTTTGAAGACTTCTCTTATGTGCTATCTATAACAGTAACAAAACTAAAATCCTGTGAGAAAATCTTTCTTTTATGTTTTATAGCCTTGGATTTTCAACTATAGTGGACCTTCACCATATCTTTGCAAATCCCTCTGTCTGTAAATACCACCATAATGCATAATTGTTGCCATAAAATGACAATATGAATCACTACACACAAAGGTTTTGTGTTTATGTTTCGTTTTGTATATGGCCATAAAAGTCCCTAAACACAAAGCTGATTTGAATGTGAATGCAGGACAGTAAGCTCACCTTACTCACTAGCTAAAGGACAGCCACCTTGTAACACAAAGAACTAAAACTAACACCCCTAGCAAAATTACAAATTACTCTGGACATGAAAACTTGGGGTCATTCATAATTAGTCATAAGGAGAAAAGTCGAATTTATGAATGCTTGAGAATAATTTATTACATGTGATTTCCCAATATCAATGTTTGTAACTTATCAACACAGTTGACCCCTGAACAACACGTGTTTGAATTGTGTGGGTCCACGTATACATGGATTTTTTTTGTTTTATACAGTATAGTACTGTAAATATATTTTCTCTTCCTTATGACTTTCTTACTACATGTAAAAGCTAAAGAGAAGGTAAGTGAAATGGAAAAGAATTAAGAAGAAGCCTTCAGGAAAGAGCTAGAAAATTGGGGCCAGCAAGTGCTATACAGTGGTATAATGTACAGGAAAGTCTTAGGGCCTATTAGAGATTTAGACACAAGTTCTCATTCCAGCACCTCACTTCCCCTGAGCCTCTTTTATCTTTCTATCAAATGAAATGTTGCAATCAATTCTCTTGTAACACATCCCTGATAGAACCTTCATGAACTAAGAGCCCAGTAAGATACCAGGAGAGTGTCAATTCCAGCATGAGGCTTGAGGACTCCTGCATTTAAGATTTCAGAAGAAGAGCTAGATCTTGAACCAGTCTAGCCATTGTTATTTGTTTACTTTCTGTGTTAAGCTCTCTCTGTCTCTCTCTCTTTTAAGATTTTATTTATTCATTTGACAGAGAGAGAGAGCACAAGCAGGGGGAATAGCAGAGGGAGAGGGAGAAGCAGGTTCCCCACTGAGCAGGGAGCCTGATGTGGGCCTCAGTCCCAGGACTCTGGGATCATGAAACTGCTGAAGGCAGACACTTTACCAACTGAGCCACCCAGGTGCCCCTTAAGCTCTCTTTATTACCTTCATTTCCCATCTGCCCTGTCTCTGCTAAATATATCAGCTCTTCCGACTTTTGACTTTACCTGTTCTCAAAACCACCACACATTGAAAATGTATTTCATGGTTATTGGCTTCTTGTCTGTGTTAATATCTTTCATTCACCCAGTCAGATCCACTCTTGATCCTTCTCCGTCCAGCTCTGTGTTGTAGGAGGTTGACTTGCATAGACTATCTGTGAGCGACTTTGCCTCCTGGCTTTCAGTTGTTTTCAACTAAAGGGAGACTTATAAATGACACTGGACAGGAGGAAGATGCTGAACTGAAGTACTAGTTCTCTCACCTATTCCCCATCACACATTCTTCATGGGGACAATAATAATCCTCTAGAGGGTTAAAATTGATAATTAGAGCCAAAAAAATTATAGTTAGTTGCAATGGTTTGTGGTTTTCCAAAGGCCCAAGGTACAGAAACATATATACACTAAATGTAGAGTATTAAATATTTATGGGGGAGAGGTGATTAGGTATAAAATGTCTATGAAGGCTCCTAGGGGTAGTGATAATGATAGATTGTCTTACAGCGTAGATATGACCTGGCTGCATTGTCTAGCTCAATGTCAAAGATATTCTGAGCTAATGGAGTAGGTAGAAAGGTAGAAAACAAAGATGGAGGGAGATATTACAGGAGCCCTTTTAATTAATTTTAACCACTCAGAAGTGACAAAAAGAGAGTTAAAGTTTCCAAAAGGAAAATAGGAAACCCTCTCTTTTCCCTCATTTCTCCAACGTCAATTCCTGTGCCTAATCTTATTTTATGTATAAACTTTCCCTAGATCAAACTTTCACTAATAAATCATTTAACATCACATTTTCTTATCCCTTACATAAACAAAGAGGGAGTTTTAATAAAAATTAATTTATGCAGAGTATATTGCAATTTACATAATTCCTTTAATAATATGCACTTATTTTATTCTCAAAATTACTTCTTGTAATCAATATGATAGACCACATTAATAAAACAAAGGATAATGATCATCTCATTAGATGGAGAAAAACACAAGACATTGATGAAAGGAATTGAAGACAACGCAAACAATAGGAAAGATATTTCATGCTCATGGATTGGAAGACTTAATATTGCTAAAATGTCTATACTACCCAAAGTAATCTACCAATTCAATGCAATCTCTATCAAAATACCAATGGGATTTTTCACAGAACTAGAACAAATAATTCTAAAATCTGTATGGAACCACAAAAGAGCCCAAATAGCCAAAGGAATCTTGAGAAAGAGAAACAAAGAAAGAGGTCTCACAATCCCAAATTTTAACATGTACCACAAAGCTGTTGTAATCAAAACAGAATGGTACTGGCACAAAAGCAGACACATAGATCAATGGCACAGAATACAGAGCCCAGAAATAAAGCCATGATTGGTTATACAGTAAATTAATCTGTGACAAATGAGGCAAGAATATATAACGGGGGATAAACAGCCTCTTCAATAAATGGTGTTGGAAAAACTGGACAGCAACATGCAAAAGAATGAAGATGGACCGCTTCCTTATGCCATACACAAAAATATATAAAAATAAACTTAAAATAGGTTGAAGACATAAATATAAGACCTGAAACCATAGAACTTCTAGGAGACAACATGGGCAATGTGTTTGCTCTTTGATATTTATCTTATCAAATAGATATATGTTTTTGATCTGTCTCCTCAGGCAAGGGCAACAAAAGCAAAAATAAACAAATGAGAACACATCAAACTAAAAAGCTTTTTCACAGGAAAGGAAATTATCCAGAAAATAAGCAACCTACTGAATGAGAGAAGACATTTGCAAATGCTATATCCAATAAAAGGTTAATATCCAACATATAAGAACTCATAAAATTCAATAAAAAAACAATCCAATTAAAAAGTGGATACAGTATTTGAATAGACATTTTCCAAAGAACATATACCAATGGCGAACAGGCACTTGAAAAGATGCTCAGCATCACTAATCAAGAAAATGTAAATCAAAACTCAATAAGATACTACCTCATGCCTCTCAGAATGGCTAAAATCAAAAAGACAAGAACTAACATTGTTGGTGAGGATGTGGAGAAAGGGGAACCTTCATGCACTGTTGGTGGAAATGCAAACTGGTACAGCCACTCTGGAAAACGGTATGGAGGTTCTTCAAAAAGTTAAGAATAAAACTGGCCTATGAACCAGCAATTTCATTACTAGGTATTTACCCAAAGAATACAAAAATACTAATTCAGAGGAATACATGCACCCCGATGTTTATAGCAGCATTATCTACGATAGCCAAATTATGGAAATAGCCCATGTGTCCGTTGACTGATGAATGAATAAAGAAGAGATGTTGTATATACACAATGGAATATTATTCAGCCAAAAAAAAGAGAATGAAATCTTGCCATTTGCTGTAACATGGATGGAGCTAGAGAATATAATGAGAAGCAAAATAAATTAGAGAAAGACAAATACCATATGATTTCACTCATACGTGGAATTCAAGAAACAAAACAAATGAACAAAAGCAAAAAAAAGAGAGAGAGAGGAGAAGCAAACCAAAAAACAGACTCTTAACTGTAGAGAGCAAACAGATGGTTACCAGAAGGAAGGTAGGTGGGGGGGATGAGTTAAATAGGTGTTGGGGATTAAGGACTGGACTTGTGATGAGCAATGGATGTTGTATGGAGGTGTGGAATCACTGTATTACACAACTGAAACTAATATTACAATGTTACAAACTGGAATTTAAATAAAAACTTTCAAAAAATAAAAAAAAATTTGTTGATGAAATATAAATTGGTGTTTATAGAACATTATGGATATAAAGCAGATATGGTGCAGAAAATCATTGATTCCAGTATAACAGTAGAAACTTCAGTATATAATAATTCACACAAAAAAATCCCAAATAATCTAAGTGTTCAGGAAATAAATGTATTTAAATCAAGGGGTATGGAGGACCTATTTAGCTTAAAGGATTTTAATGAAAACCCAGCCTATCTTTTAACCCCATCAGGAAAAAGAACTCTACAGAACAAGTGGCATGACTTTGGTAAAAGTCTTGCTAAAGTCACTAAAACTCGCCAAAAGACTTTGATAAACAAAATCTGTTTGGGAAATAAGAAGATGAGAAGGAAGCCATCAGATAAGGAGACAACTTTCATTGAAAAGATATGTGTTTGCAAGTAAGCAAAATATTTCTAATAATATAAAGGATTAACACTATTCAGTGAAGTGTTAACAAATACATCAGGGGAAGGAGACACAAAAAAAGGAAGCAAGCTTGCTGATAAATGAGAACAAGCATGAAATTAATTATGCCCCTTAAATGTCTACAATACTGAAATTGGCTTTTAAAAAATCTTTCTTTAACAATAGAAATGAAAAGGAATTTGTGTAATTTGGAAGTAGAAAAGATCTTCCCAAAGTAACAATTCATAACAAGCATAAGGAATTTAGGTATTTTGGACACACATAAATCAGCAGCCAAAAATGACAATTTGGTCAGAGATGAAAAGCAATTAGACAGAGGGTTTATTGGATTCCTTGGAAATCTCATTGTTAAAAGTTAGTGGATAACTTTAGGAAGAATCTGTTGAAAAAAATTTTGCACTGTTGAAGAAATAGGTCAAGGAACCAAAGCAGAGGGAATGACCATGTGGAAGATACATTGTTAACTATTAACAAAATAGTGGTTTTACCAGCATGGGACAAAAACTGCATCTATCAGGAAGAAATAGTTCCAAGAGAAATGAATAACAGCACATTATCAAGATAAAAAAAAATCCTATTCAGAATTATCTTTTCTATAGAATTATCTAGAAAATGTCTGGTATTTCAACATTAATAATATTTCTGTGCAGTCTTCCTGAACTTTTTGTTGGACAAAATGAATTTGATTTAGATAGAATGTGGTCAAGAGGAACCAAAGCTTTCTGAATGTCTATAGAAAAGATTATAAGATGAAAACATATCAGATATTTTTCATACAAGCTACTTGAATTTATCAGGAGAAAAACATAGTACCCAGGGACTCAATTTTTAACCAAGCTGTTTTAGCAAAATCAAATTAAAGATTTCTAGCATTCCAGTTATCTGACATTTAAAAATATTCAATATAGTATTTTTGAGCCAAAAGTTATATTTTTTTAAATAATGCATTGGTTTTGCTTCCATTCATAGTTTAACAAGTCTTAAATGTTTATCAGTTGGATTTAGTAGGTTTCACTTGGTAGAAGTACATTGGGGGGAGAAAACTCAACAAACATGAGTTTTAAATTTATGTTTATTCTTTTTAACAGCTGTGTAATATTCCATAGGATCTTTAGCTTATTTTAAGGAGGGATATTTCAGTTTGGAACACAATAACACTAGAATTTATTTAGATAATTGTTTATTAATATCAGTTAATTAAGAATGTCTTTGAAGGAATTACTGATATTTGAAAAAAATCCCATGCTGAAACACTTTTACCTACAAAACAATTGCATTGATTTCTCTCTTTACCACCTGCCTCTCCTTCCAACATACACACACACATGTGCACACACACACACACACACACACACACACACTCCAGAGTATCAAGACAACAGGGTATCGAAATAAAATATGAAGGACATGACAGTGATTTCAATTTTGCGAAATCCAAAATAGGATTTCTATTCACAAAATACCAAATCGCAGATTGTTTTCATTAATCCATATCAACAACTGCTTCAGTAAATGCCAGGTAAATCCCCTCACTGAACTAACCATTCATTTTAGTCCAGATGTTTGATCTGGTAATCTGGTGTCAACACCCTCACAGGGTTTCTTTCCTCCTGGTTACTGTAGAAGATACATTTCCCTCAAAGACGTGAGATACACGCCCACCTAACCAAGCAGTCTAGCCTCTCAGTGGACACATAGGTAGCTCTGGTAGGCTCAATAGTGATTCAAGTCCTGTTACCTAAGTCTGAATAGCAAGAGGCTACATTGAGAGAAACTGTTTAGAGACTAAGCGTTCCAAATTCTTTTGAAAATCTAAATAATTCTGCAAAGAACAGGCATGGCAGGAAGAGAAGTGTCAGGTGAATGGGTTTTAGAAAGGCTATTAGTTTGTAGAAGGAAGAGCTGCCAAATGTGAAGCATAACTTGTTAGTTGAACCACAACATTAAATGACTGCTTTCTTGGGGACAAGCTGTTATAAACATAACTGTATAACTTCAGAAAGTCATTCAGTTAAGACTGACAGCTTTTAAAGACCCCGAGTCGTCCATTAAATCAAAGTACATTTATTTATTTATTATGAAATAAAGCCTGTTGACATGTGTCACCAAAAAGTTTTTCTTTTTAAATATGCCTCCTTGATCCAAGCATTCAGATACCACATTCTGCAAATCACAAACAGCACTACAATTAAAAGCTGGAGTACTACCTAAATCAGAACATTTAAAGGAATGATTGACATACTTGACAATCTCACGGGGCAGAGAAGCCATAAAAGTAAAGTTTTAAATATGTAGAATCTTTAAAATAAAACAAAATATGTGGAATCTAAAAAACAAAACAAACAAAGCAGAAACAGACCCATGATGGTTGCCAGAGGGAACGAGGTTGGGGGATGGGCAAAATAGGTGAAGGGGAGTGGGAGACATGGGCCGCTAGTCATGGAATGAGTAAGTCACAGAAATAAAGGCACAGCATAGGGAATGGTATAGCAATAGCTTTGTATGGTGACAGATGGGAGCTACACATGTGGCGAACACAGCATCACGTAGAGAGATGTGGTATCACTGTGTTGTACACCTGCAGCTAATGTAACACTGTGTGTGAACTATGCTTCAAAAAGAAAACAACAACAAAAAAGGAAAATGAAAAAGGGAAAATAAATACAAAGAGAAAGGTAAGTGACAAGCATGGGGGAAATTGGGATGGTGTACCAAGACTAATCTGAAGAAGATGTAGAAAAATGGGCTGAGAGTATGATTGGTGAATCTAGAGAAGGAATAAAAATGGCCAATAAACAAAAAATATTAGCCTGACTAATAATCAAAGATAGACAAAGTAAAATACCAGTTTGATCTTATTTTGGGTCCACTGAGGATAAAGGAAAAATGAATAGCACCTGTAATTAGCCAAAGTATGGACAGATTGGGACCTCACACCCTGGAGTACAGATGAAAGAAAAAATTGGTACAAGCAGAAGATGACTCCTCTTTTACTTCCACTGTAGAAGAAAAGCAAGTGGGCAGTAAGTTCCTAAATGTATAATATGCATAAATTTTGATCTAGAAAATCTGTTTCTAAGGCTTTTCCTTAAAGAGATGATTTTATACTCTTTTATTTTTCTCTTCAGAAATGTATATACAAGAATATTCATGTCTGCATTTTTTATGCTAGTAAAAATTTGACAACAATCAAAATACTCATCAAAGGGGAATTGAGTAAATAAGTTCTGGAGTAACCATATAATGAAATATTCTGCAAATATTAAAAATGTTGATGGAGGTCTATGTGAACAAGGTTAAATTGCCATGATACTTGCCCAGATTTCTCTTTACACAGCACTGAAGCAGTGCCTTCATTGGCTCAGGAGAAGGACAAATATAACAGAACACATATGTTTGTGAATGAAATTTTAAACTCAAATCGAGAAGCTTTAGGTTTGCCTGAGTGGACTTTGTGAGAGAAAGAGGTTTAGTTTGAAAATTTGGCTTTGTATATTAGAAGCCAAAGCCCTGAAGTGTTAAAACAAATGATAGATTTGGAGGAATGATTGGCCCGTTATTTCCTGTGTCAAGGAAGGAAACAGGTTCATTCTTCACAGAGAAGAGGATAATAGACTTGGCTGCTGGTGGTGCCCTCTGAAAGGAATGTAGTTTTCTCCATTTCTCTTGGCCAAGTTCTGAAGGAGGGATGCATGGGGACAATAGCAGTCCAGTTGAGATTGGCAGTAGGCTGGGGGAGGACCAACGGAGAGGACACCTATGTTTCATTTCCCTAGATAAAGCCCAGGGACACTGCGGGACTTCTAAAGAAACTCCATGTTTCATGCATGTATTAGTTTCCTCTTGCTGCTACAAGAAATTACCACAAACTTAGTGGCTTGAAACAATACATATTTATTATCTCCCAAGTCTAGTGGTCAAAATTTTAAAATTAGTCTCAATGGCCTAAAATCAAGGCGGCTGAGAGGCTGGCTGCCTTCCTTCTGAAGGCTGTAGGGAATCTGTCCTCGTCTCTTCCGACTTCCAGAGGTTGCCCACATTCCTTGACTCGTGACTTCTTCCTCCATCTCTGGATGTTACGCCAGCAGCGTGACATCTTCACTCTAGTCACTCTCTCTTTCCCTCTGGTTCCATCATTTCTCCTTTTCCGCTTCTGACCCTTCCAATTTCCTCTTAGAAAGGTCTCATGATTTACTGGGCCCACCAAGAGAACCCACTATAATCTCTCCTTACCAAGATCTTTAATTAATCACATCAGCAAAGTGCCTTTTACCATGTAAGGTAACATATTTACAAGTTCTGGGGAGAAGAATGTAAATATTTGGGGGTTTATTTTCAGCCTACCACAACATGGTACCCTAGTAGTAGAATAGCAGTGACTGTCAGCAGGTGGCCCCATAGGCAACGTCTTTTGGCACGTGAAGAGCAGTTGAGAGGTCGCAGATGGGGTCATGGACGAAATGTTTGTGTCTCCTGAAGTTCATATGTGAAATCCTAACCCCTAAATGTGATGGTTTTAGGAGGGAGGTACTTTGAGAAGTGATTAGGTTATGAGGGGGAAGCCCTCATGAATGGGATTAGTGCCCTTATGAAGGAGACACCGAGAGCTCTCCTGCCACTTTCACTGTGTGAGGACAAAGTGAGAAGATGGTTGTTTATGAACTGGGAAATGGGATCTCCTCAGGCACTGATGCATCTGCTAGTGCCTGACCTTAGACGTCCCAGCCTCTAGAACTATGAGATATACACATCTATTTTTTCAGCTACACAGTATATGTCATTTTAGTTATAGCAGACTGAACTAAGACAGATGGGATGGTGAGAAAACTTGAAGAGACCTTGTGTTTGGAACAAGGTGGATGTAGACTGTACCATCTGACAGCCAGTTGTCAAAAAGTGATTGCAACCTTCTTAGCAGGTGTGGCAAGGTTAGAACTGTCAGCCAAAAGGCAGGTAAAAGGCAACGAAGAAGAAAAGAGCATCATCAAGGGTCCAACCTTGTCTTTGCTGCCTTCAGGGATTCATAGCTCTTGCCCATGATGTGAAACATTGCCCCAAGTGAAGAGAAGGAAAAGAGAGAGAGAACAAAAGTCCTAAAGTGATGGAACTGTGTAAAACCAAGAAAACACAGGAGTGACTGATTCTGCCATGGAATTGAACAAGTTGACTTGTAGACCGCCCCCTTTTTTTTAAATTAAATTTATTTATTTGACAGAGGGATTACAAATAGGCAGAGAGGCAGGCAGAGAGAGAGGGGAAAGCAGGCTCCCTGGTGAGCAGAGAACCCTCTGCAGTGCTCGATCCCAGGACCCTGAGATCATGACCTGAGCCAAAGGCAGAGGCTTAACCCACAGAGCCATCCAGGTGCCCCGGATCTTGTTCTTTCTAATCTGTATAAAAACTCATACTGAGCCATGAGTTCTGGGTTGCAAAAGAGGAGACTTGTAGACCTTAAGAATAAATTAAGTAGAGTTTCAGAAAGATACAGGTCTTTTTCACCATACTATTACAATATTACTCACTATATTCCCTATGCTTTATTTTTCACTCCCTTGACTTACTTATTTTATAACTGGAGGCTTCTACCTCTTAGTCCCCTTCACTTATGTCATCCACCCCCCAGAAGCCCTCCAGTTTGGCAACCACCACTTTGTTCTCTGTATTTATAGATTCTGTTTCTGTTTTGTTTGTTTAAAAATGTACAGTTTGGGACATCTTTAGTAAATACTTTGAAGTTCATAACTAAAACATTTATTTATTAGAAACATGTCTATAACATATTTTATATGAAAAAAGCACACTACAGACATGATATATATTATCCTATTTTAAGTGTTACATTTGCATTTACATGTGTTTATGCATGAAAAATAGGTCTTAAAGGTTATACTCCCAATTAGACATGGTTCTCTCTGGGTGATTCAATAATGAGTTATTTTATTGTACTCTTTTCTTTATATCTGTCCAATTTTAGAACCATGCAATTGTTTATATAATGAGTGTCTATTATTTCAATAATAACAAAAGCAACAAAGCCATTTCCATTTTCAAAAACTGGTAAAAGATATCGTTATTTATTTTAGATAGTGAGAAGGTATGGAAAAAACACTGAGTTTGCCACCAGCAGAATGAGATTAAGTGTTAGTTTTCTAGTTTACTAGTCATGTGACCTTGGGCAAGCCACCTACAATTTCCGGTCCTCACCTATAAACTGAGGATAATAATGCTCACTGTATCACCTCCCAGTGGTATCCTGTGGCAAGCATGGGGCTTGACATTTAATGTGTTATCCAATCAGCAAAACAACTCTTGATGTGGCTATTATTATTCCCATTATGCAAAATGAATGTAAACCTTAGTTGCTCCTGCAATATAAATGCTTGCAGTGCTCAGCATAGACATAGATGCCACATATAAGCTCTTTAAACCATATATAGATAGATGTCTCAGCATAGACATAGATGCCACATATAAGCTCTTTAAACCATATATAGATAGATTAGATTCCATGAATATCAGGCTCCCCTAAGATATTTAGTAATTTGAAGAGAAGTTTTTGAGTTCTCTGCCTGAAGATAGCCTCTCTAAAGCCAAACATTTCAGTCATATCCATTCCTACCTACTGTCAGGCCTCTTGATTAAAGCTTTGCTTCTGAGAACAGATGGTTGAATCCAAGTATCAGTTATAACCTTTGTGTTTGCTAAATTCAAGGTGTATATTTGTATACACATGAACATATATATGTTTTCTATATATGTTTGCACACATAGTATCATTTTAAGTGCTTAATTATCATTAATTACCTAGTACTCTCATTTAGATACGTTATAATTTATGGAAACAGATGAAGAAATGAGGATCAGGAACATGGGCCAAGTACAATGCCACATAAAGAAAAAAATGTCTAGAGTAATTCTACATAACCTAAGTGGAAAAATTAATACTAATTCATACTTCCTTATCTGAAACCTTTGAGACTAGAAGAGTTTTAGGGTTCAGAAGATTTTGAGTTTCAGGAAGGTAATTAAATGCCTTACGTCATGTGTGGAGATAGAACGTCCCCAATGATGTGTGTCCTGTAATCAAGCACATTGTTATTTAGGCTCATAAAGAAATGAATATTCATACTAAGTAGGATAAATAATCTTTAAACAGTCTTATATCAGTTTGAGTTTTGCTGCCAAATGAGTTTGCACCAAACTTTGGGAGAACTTTTCAGTTCAATTAAACTCTGTAATGAGACAGGAGGTGCTTCCGTTTTCTTCAAGTTGTTTTCAGGTTTTCATTTGCTCTTCATTTTCCTGCTCTTGCTGATGTGGCGGGACGGTTCTCACAGTTGTAGAAAGAGATAATGTGAAGGCGCAGTGTTGACTCTTATCAGGAAGCATCATTACCAATGGCAATAAAAAAGGTGTCTTTAGGGAGGCAAGTTTTTTTTTTTTTGCCTCACTGATATGTAGTTCCCCAGATGAATAAAACATATCCATGTGACTGGATGTAAAGAGTTGATAAACAGTTTCCTATGTAAAAGCTTTCAGAAGCCTTTAGTTTGTATGAAAACCTAACTCCTGACCTCTGCTCTCTGGACTCTTGCTAATGGTACCGCTTATTACTGTTTGAAGTTGTGATGACCTCGTTGGAATTATTTGTAGTGTTGATACCCTTGGTCAGACTGTAGAGATTTCCATAATTTGATGATTATGGGAGTAAGGTGAGTAAAGGGGACATTTGCCCTGGACTTTGGGAGGATATTTCCATTAGTAATAGGTCAAAATAAATAGTGACTTAAGGTTGGAGAAAACTTTCCAAGCAGTGACTCACAGATTTTTCTCCTTCAAAAGGAAGCAGATGCCTGAGTGCTGATGTCAACACATAGGATATAATAATGGATAGGCTACCCATGAAGGATATAATAAGGAGAAAGGGTATAAAAACGGGGTTAAAAATCCTCCTCCCCCAATCTTTCAACTAGTCTCCCAAGCTAGATCCAATTATGATTGCAGAGAATATTGAGGATTGAGGCACTTACCAAACTATATGGAAGGAGCCTTACAACCACACGTTAATGAAGAAAAGTCAATCTGGCCAGTTCATGGTGAACTCAGGCACTCTTGTGTTTCTTTGTCTTACTCATGGTTTTACATACTCATATTATTTCAGGATTTGTTTTCTCTCTCTTTACTCCTTCCCTTCACTTGGAGTCATTTTTCAGTTCATGGGCAAGGGTTATAAATAATCTAGGCAGCAAAGAAGAGAGAGTTGGGTCTTTGATGATGCTCCTTCTGTCCTATGCTGCTTTCTATCTCTCCTTTGGACAATGGCCTCTATTCTTGCCATATGCCTAGAGGGCTGGAGCAAACGTGTGGTGGACTCTCAACAACCTTGAAAGGAAAGAATTATCCTCTTTAAGAAAGAGGAAACTGAGGGGTACTTGGGTGGCTCAGTGTGTTAAGCCCCTGCCTTCGGCTCAGGTCATGATCTCAGGGTCCTAGCATCAAGCCCCACGTCAGGCTCTCTGCTCAGCAGGGAGCCTGCTTTCCCCTCTCTCTCTGCCTCTCTGCCTACTTGTGGTCTCTGTCTGTCAAATAAGTAAATAAAATCTTTAAAAAAAAAAAAAAAGAAAGAAAAAAGAAAGAGGAAACTGAGACCCAGAGAGATTAGGTACCTTGTACAAGGATCATGTAGACATCAAATGACAGAGCATGAAGCCTTGTCTAGTTTGAAACATGGAATGAGAAAAACTTAGACAAAAAAGAATTTTGTCAAATATAGTGTCTAGCAAGCTTCTAGCATAGTCATGCTTGATTAAATTGCACAAATAGAGATGTATTCTGTGGAGATGCTTCTTAAAGGAATACAATTTATAGGAATAGTAACATTTATGATCAGGAGAAATGGACCAAAGAGGTAGGAAAAACATGGGAATGATTAGAACAAAATGTTATCCCCACCTTCCATATAGTCAGCACGAATATTATTTTGTGTAGATGTGGAATGATGACATATAACTGTGTACATACCTATACAATGTGACAAGAGAGTCAGAGATGAAAATTTCCTAACACAGTGTGCCTGGGGGCTCAGTCGGTTAAGTGTCTGCCTTCTGCTCAGGTCAGTATCCCAAGGTCCTGGGATTGAGGCCCCCATCAGGCTTTTGCTTCTCCCTCTCCCTCTGCCTGCTGCTCCCCTGACTTGTGTGCTCTCTCTCTTTCTCAAATAAATAAATTTTTAAAAATCTTCTTAAAAATTAACAAATATATTAGAGAAGAACATTTTATAAAAAATCTATTGCTGCTATTTGTGATTTGTTTTTGGTGACAATGCAGAGATAAAAAGCAAAATACCAAAAAACATCTACACTAGCTAGTTTAAATTACTTTCTTAAAGCAGACTCTAAGAGTGATTTGGTTCCTAATCTGTGCTACCAAAAATGCCCCCTCTGCCTGTGAGAGTTTTACTTTTTCTGTATTTAAATTCACATACCCACATTCCCTCTCATACGCACACACACACACACACATATACACACACACCCTACATATGAAGTATATGTGTAATAAGACTTTTCCAGATCTAATCATTGATAATACATTTCCAGTGGGAGGTGTCCTAGGCACATGTGATAGGCCTACAGGGAATGCTATAATAGCTTAAAATCCCCTAATTAGACTTTATGCCAACTGGTCTCATAAATCAAATGTTTGACAGGCACCTTAGAGGACTCATCAAGTCCTCTTCATTAGCATGGTAAACAAAATTAATTTTTTAATGTACATATTGATTAAATTGTTTATCTCTCATTTTGACATCTTCCTGGGGTACAAAAGTCAGAGGACATTGAATCTGATGTTGAACTGAGTGTGTAAGCATGTACTCAATGAGTCAAACCCACACATGGAACTATCAGCAAGAACTCAGAGGAGGATCTGATAGATCTGATATGTCTGATACATATGCCTAGCTTGGTGTAGTAAAAACAAATAAACATTCAAGAAAATAAATTTTAAAAAATTAGTCTGGGCATCAAGGAATATAAAAATGTCAATTAGATTTGTGACCTCCTGTTTCCTCCGTTAAATATGAAATAATTTTGTATGTCAACAGGATAAACTGTAAGAAAATTATTGTAAACAGAAGTTTTTAAAATCTGACTTATCCTCTTTATGACTAAAACACATTATTATTTCTGGATAATGAAAAATTACTAGAATAAAATATAATGGTAGGAGAGTCACTTTTATAAAAAGCTCATTAAAGTTGACAACAAAAACACTGAGACCCCAATATGAAAATAAGCAAAGGACAGGAACAAACAATACATGCCAACAGAGATAATTAGCAAGCACACATATGGGAAAATGCTTAGCCTTGTTAGTTATAAAAAAAAAAAAATACAAGCTAAAATAACACTGTGTTCATACCATATCATTTAGATGTGTAAAGGAAATTATATTCTGGTGAATCCTACCAAATGTTTAAAAAGAATAAACATCAATCTTTCATAAACTCTTCTAAAAAATAGAAGAGGCAGGAAGGCTTCCTAACTTCCTCTATGTGCTTCCATTATCCTGATACTAAAACCACATAAAAACATCACAATAAAACTACAGACCAACATCGCTTATGAATTTAAATGCAAAAGTCCTCAACAAGATCCTAGCAAACCAAATCCTGCAACATGTAAAAAAGATTATATGCCATGATCAAATAGGTTTTATTCCAGGAATGGATGAGTCGTTCAACACATAAAAATCAATCTATGTAACAAACTACATTAATAGAATGAAAGGGGAAAAACACACATAATATTCTCAACAGACACAGAAAAAGCATTTGACAAAACCCAATACGCTTTCATGAGAAAAACGGCCAATAACCTAAAAATATAAAGCAACTCCCTCAACTTGATAAAGACCATCTATAAAAACCTAAGGTAACATAATACTCAATGGTGAAAGACTAGATGCTTTCCCCTAAGATCAGGAACAAGACAAGAATGTTTGCTCTCACCACCTCCATTTGATATTGTACTAGAGGTTTGAAAAAGTAAGCAAGGAAATGAAAAAAAAAAAAGTAGAAAGGAAGAATTAAAATTATATGTATTGCACAGGACATCATCTTATATATAGGAAATCTAAAGGAATTCACAAAAAAACAATCAAAACTTATATAAGTTTAGCAAGGTTGTAGGATATAAGGTCAATACCCAAAAATCAATTGTATTTCTATAACTTCTACAGACTATCAATGAACAATCTTTAAATGAAATTAGCAAAGCAATCGCATTTGTGATAGCATCAAAAGGAATAAAGTACTTAGGAATAAATTTAACATAATGTGTCTAAGACTTATACACAGAAACCCAGAAAACAATGTTGAAAAAAAATAGAAAGATATTTCATGTTCATGTACTGGAAGATTTAATGTTGTCAACATGGCAACACACCCCAAATTAATCTGCAGATTTAACATAATACCTATCAAAACCTCAGCTGCTTTTTTAGGGGTAGATATTGATAATCTTATAAAATTCATATGGAAATCTAGGAAATCTAGAATAGCCAAAACAATCTTGGTAAAGAATAAAGTTGCAGGTTACACTCTTCTCAATTTCAAAATTCATTACAAAGACTCAGTAATCAAAACAGTGTGTACCTGGCATAGGATAGAAATATAGATCAATAGAATTCAATTAAGAATCCAAAAATAAACTCTTGCACTTAAGCCCAACTGATTTTCAATAAGAATACTAGAACAACTGAATATCCACATAAAAGAATAAAGTTGGACACTGCTTCCCCAAAAAATTAACTCAAAATGGTCCATACATTTAAATATAAGAGCTAAGACTATAAAACTCTTAGAAGAAAACATAGGCATAAATCTTTATGACCTGGGATCAGGGAATGGTTTCTTAGATAATACAGCAAGAGCAAAAGTGACATAAAGATAAAATAAATAAACTGGTCTCCATCCAAATTAAAAACGTGTGCTTCAAAGGACACTACTATTAAGAAAGTGAAAAATAACCCAAGGAATGGACAAAACCAGTTACAAACCATATGTGAACTCTTACAACACAACAACAACAAAAAAAGACAAATAACCCAATCAAAAATGACAAGGATTTGAATAGGCGTTTCTCCGCAGAAAATTGGTAAGTGGCTTAGAAACACATGAAAAAATACTCAATATCTTTAGTCATTCAGCAAATTCAAATTAAACCACAATAAGATACCACTTCATATGCACTAGGATGGCTACAATAAAAAAAGATTGATAATAATGGGCATCAGTCAAGATGTGGAGAAATTGGAATTCTGAGACATTGCCTGTGGGAATATAAAACAATACAGATGTTCTCCAAAACAGTTTACCAGTTCCTCATCAAGTAAAACATAGAATTACCACAATGTAGCAATTATACTCCTAGTTATGTATCCAAGAGAATTTGAGATATAGTCACACAAAAATTTGTACACAAGTCCTCATAGTACCAATATTTATTTATAGCCCCAGAGTGGCAACAAGTCAGTTGTCCATCAACTGATGAATTAATAAAAATGAGCATTATAACATACAATGGCATATTATGCACCCATGAAAAGGAATGAAATACTTATTCATGCTACAACATGGAAGAACCTAAAAAATAGGTTCAGTGAAAGAAACCAGACACAAAAGATCACATGCTGTAGGGTTCTGGTTATAAGAAATGTCCAGAATAGGCAAATCCGTAAAAGCATAAAGTAGACCAGTGGTTGCCAAGGGCTGAGAGGAGGGAAAAATGGGGAGTGACTGCTAATAGGTGCAGGTTGTACATGAATATCTCCAAAGAGCTGTTATTTAAAAAAAAAGAAATGATTTAATGTTGGCAAGACTGACGAAACTGGTCTTACACAACATGAACAATATATAATAGATATTATACATTACTAACACCGGAGGAATTAGTACAGTCCTTTTCTAAAACAAATTTGTCTCTATTTTCAAGAACTGCATAAGTCTTCTCCCACAATAATCCTGTACCTAGAAAATTAGGCTATACTCAGTGTCAAAACAGTAAAAAAGTTGCATGCTCGAAGATCCTCTTTCCAAAAAAAGTGAAAACACATCAAACATTTTACAAAATGAGAATAGGGAGTTGAATAATAGTATGAAATATTTTTCCAATATTCTAAGATGACTTGTTAAGGAAAAATGTTATAGATATGAATGATTAGACATTTAAATTATTTATACATGTAGGAAAACCTGGATGAAGAAAAGGGACACAGTAAAAAAAAAAAAAAAGTGATTTGTTAGCATGCTGTAATCACTGGGATCCCATTCCTGTGTTTCTCCTATTAGTTTTGTGAGGAATATGAATCCACCACAATGTTCTTTGATGCTATGTTGTTGTTATATGTAAAACAATTTTTAGGGGCGCCTGGGTGGCTCAGTTGGTTAAGTGACTCTTGATTTGGGCTCAGGTCATGATCTCAGGGTTGTGAGAGGAGGCTCTGCACTGGGCATGGAGCGTGCTTAAGATTCTCTCCTCTCTCTCTCTGTCCCTCTCTCCGTCCCTCCCTCCCTCTCTAAAAAAAATAAAATAGGGATGCCTGGGTGGCTCAGTTGGTTAAAGAGCTGCCTTCGGCTCAGGTCATGATGCCAGCATCCTGGGATCGAGTCCCACATCGGGCTCCTTGCTCGGCAGGGAGCCTGCTTCTCCCTCTGCCTCTGCCTGCCATTCTGTCTGCCTGTGCGCGCGCGCTCTCTCTCTCTGACAAATAAATAAATAAAATCTTTTAAAAAAATAAAATAAAATGAAGTAAAATCCATTTTAAATATTTGAAGGAGGACTGAAGGAGGATTTCTGACTGTTCCTTTGGCTGTGTCTTGCATATCCAGAAAGATGTATGGGTGATCTGGATGTTTAGATGATTCTGACCAGGAGAAAACACGAGGTGAGAAAACACGAGGTGATCATAGCGACACTGGAGAACCAAACCGAGGGCCGCAAGGAAGATGGAGAACCCACCTTCTCTGCATAGCAGCCTGGCTGGGGTCTCCCTGGAGGAGCAGTCACGCAGGGAGTGAGCCAGGAACAAAGGTTGGAACTATAGACTATGCAGCCTGAAAAGGAAATTTGTAATTACAGGAATGATGAGCTAAAGAGCGCACTTTATATGTATTGGAGACTGAAGCATGTCACTCGTTCTTTAAAAAAACTTTTCTAAAAAATAGAGGTATACTTTTATAATTAAAAAAAATTAAAGCATGCTATGTATACATTTATACATAGTAAATGTATACTTGTATATACAAATGAGTGTAGTATACATTATATATAAATTTTTTTAAAGATTTTATTTATTTATTTGACAGAGAGAAATTACAAGTACACTGAGAGGCAGGCAGAGAGAGAGAGAAGGAAGCAGGCTCCCTGCCGAGCAGAGAGCCCGATGCGGGACTCGATCCCAGGACCCTGAGATCATGACCTGAGCCGAAGGCAGCGGCTTAACCCACTGAGCCACCCAGGTGCCCTTATATATAAATATTTTAAGTGTGTGTTCATACATCAATCTATACTTCATATATAGTGAAGTACACAAATCCTAAGTCTGTAAGTGGGTGAGTATTTATATAAGTATACATTACTTTGTCACCACCCAGATCAAGACAGCTCTCCTGAGAGCCCTGTCCACAGCCACCACTATCTGACCTGTATCACCATAGATTAGGTTTGTTATTCATACTTGATAAGCATGGAATTATTTAGCATGTATTCTTTCATGTCCCCCCTCTCTTGCTCACCATTATATCTGGGAGATTCATCCATGATGCGCATGTAACGAGGATCCTGTCTTTTTCATTGCTTTGTAGAATTGTCACTGGACTTAAAATTTCTTTAATCTGCCTCCTGCAGAACATGGAAAGGCTAGAGAATTTCCTTTTATTTATATTTCCCTCTGATGTTAAACAAATGCACGATTAAAGAAACTTTCTTAAGAGGAGAAAGTTGAGGGGAGCCTGGGTGGCTCAGTGGGTTAAGCCTTTGCCTTCGGCTCAGGTCGTGATCTCAGGATCCTGGGATCAAGCCCTGCATTGGGCTCTCTGCTCAGCGGGGAGCCTGCTTCCCTCTCTCTCTGCCTGCCTCTCTGCCTACTTGTGATCTCTCTCTTTCTGTCAAATAAATAAAAATCTTTAAAAAAAAAAAAAAAAAAGAGGAGAAAGTTGAAATAATAATAATTTAAAAATTCCCTTAAATGCAGTTCGTCCCGATAGGGGGTCAGATCAGTCAGCTGGAGACCTGGTACTTCTGAATAAATAAAATGGCCTGATATTTTGGGAAATCTGTAGCCCTGTGTGGTGATCCTGTGCAGAGAGTAGGCGGAGCCCGCCAAAATGGTACACAAGGGAAATTTGTAAGTCCGGAAGTGTTTGCAGGAAACACAGGGTGATCACACATGCCTTTGGGTATGAGGCCCATGCAGCCTGATTCCAGCGGTCTTGTTCTGCCCTATCACAAAGCCATCTTCTTGTTTCAGGCATAAGATCAGATTAGGTTTTGTGGGAGTGACCTCAGGCTTATAAACCTTGGGCTTCTAGACAATAGCAGACAGGCTCTGGTCAGGAAAGGAGAAGAAATTCCTGAGTTGCAAACATTGAGAGCATTCATAGCTTGTTCTAGGACGACACCCAAAGTTAGATTATGTTAAATAATAATGGTCATGGTAGTAATAATTTTAGTACTATAAGTCTGTTCTTATTGAATGAGGAGATTGGGGCAGGTGTTTACTATGTGCACAGCTGGTGACCTTCTCAGTAGTTTCTCTCCCCCTTGGCACTGCCTTTCCTTCTCAGAGCCTGGTGTATTGAATCCTATTTCCTAGAAAGGTAAGGTAATTACTAACTTGTGAATCTATAGAAAGTGGCAGGTAAGCTGGCTGGCTGCGTGCCAATCCAGCTTTCTATTGACAGGGGAAAAAATTCTGTTTTTCATAACTAAACATATTAAAATGTATAGAACATATTTTAAACAGTTAAATAGTTTCACTTTCTCCATAATGAAGGTAAAACAAAATTATGTTCTAGCATAAGTTTGCGCTGTTACGAAGATCTGTATGACCTTGGGGAAATTACTTCTTGGAATCTGAGTTTCCTCAACTGTAAAACTATGAGCTTAAATTAAGAGATCTTTAAAGTGCATTTTTAAATGCTAATATAATATATTTCGAATTCAAGTCATGAGAGAATCTTAAAAAAAAAAAAATTTCCCCTTTGATATTAGGCTTAGCCTGACATTAGTATTGACCCCAAGAACCAAACATTTGATTCAGAATGCCTTAGAATTATATTCTGCTTAAGTTTGGGTGCTACAGCTGGAGATCACAATGCATCAGATCGGAGTTGCAGGTGAGCACCAGGAGGGAAAGTTACAATTGCTTCTTGAAAAACAGGGATGAAACCTTGATCAAAGAGTGGTCTTTTTGGTTTAGATAGAGAAAGTACCAAATGTCAGATAACATTAGATTAATTTGAGATCCTGAGAACATTTAGGTCAGGCTAACAAATTTATCTTTATTTGAGCTCTTAGCAACCTGTGTGCCAGGTGTTTATTACTCTTGTACAAGCACCTTCTGTTTATCTGGAAAGAGGGCATTGAGACATGAGTCTCCATTACATAGGTGTGACATTAAGGGTTAGGACGTTGGCATGCCAAAGCCATGTTGTAAGGAACCACGCTTTATGAGGAAGAAATGTCCATGATTAGTAATTTCTTAGACAACTCATAGGTTAGATTTGTGCTTCAATTATCCCCGATCATAAGATGATCACCAGAGGAAATGTGTGGTTATCCTCCATTATGCTTACTCAGGCAAATTATTCCTGAAGACCATCCCTCCTTTTTGGTGCCCAATATACTATCACTCCCACTGTCAAGTGCTGATGCAAGGCATGGAAATTCCATTTTTCTTTTCTTTTACAGAAAACGCAAAGATCCTCCCATGCATTCTTCCAGGCTATTGTCATACAGCATGATTTATGTATTTCTTATATGTTTCTTTCCTTTTAAATCTGGAAGTATATTCTTTTGTTTTATTGGGCTATTTATTCTCTTGACATCCTTGGATGTGAGTTAATGGAACCATGATAAAAGGATAGAAAAGTAGAACAAACAAGTCTGATGGTATAGATTCAGGACTGCCTGACAGATTAGGGATGGCAAGGATAGGAACAAAAGATAAAATCATCTGATTCATGTGCACTGGGATGGCCCAAATAAGCCAGTGCTTGAAGGTTTTGCTATGCTTTGACTCTGAAAAATAAATGCAGGAAAAACTAGGTTATGATCGTAAGGACTGAGAAAAGATGTTTGTTTTCCTTGAAAACATCAATTTTGAGAATGAAAATGTAAATGCTTAGTCAAAGAGCTTAACACAATGCTTTGCACTAAATGACCATTTAATAGATACTTGTTAAATAAAGTCAAGGAAAGAAGTTGGTGGATGTGAGGATGAGGGGATAGAGTGGGCAAACATCTACTATTTTGTCTACCCAGAAGATCACCCACCCCCTTTCTGGCCATGGCCCATCCATGGGCCTGAGACTGGAAGCTCCCACTGTCCTACAGATTCTACTGGTCATGATCTAATCTGAAATAATCCCAGTGCCTTCCCTCAATTGTTATTGGTCCAGAAAAGCACATTTAACACCAACGGAACCAACTGGGCGTGGTGGTAGGGACCTCCGCTAGGATTTTCCCCCAAAGTAGAACCATGGAAAATCATGAGGAAGCTGGAATAACAGAAGCATGAAAGCTGCTAGTGGTTACTATTACATACCCAGGAGGAAAGAAGTCTGATACGGCAATCCATAGATAAAGACAAGAAAGGGAGAAGAGTTCTGACCACATTTGTCTCTGATTCCAGCTATCCCCAAGGCCCAGTTTTTTCCCTCTCCTTTGTGAGATTTGATCACTTGAGCCAACACTGCCCCTTGACCTAAGCTCAAAGATTCCAGACTAGTACAAGGAATAACTAGAATAGCAGTAGAACTGGGCTGATTTGGGAATAATTTAGACTCTAAACCATGGAAGGCCTAGGATCATGTCTTTCATCTTGATAATCGAAGTATCCAAAGTAGTGCTTGGTACCTGGTTGGCAGTCAATCAAGTACTTTTACTCAGTTTCCAGGAAATATGCTAGGTGCTGAGAATAAAATAGTAATACAAATGCTGTCCTTGCCCATAAGAAGCTTTCGGTGAAGTGGAAAGTACACACAAAATAACTGGTGATGAAAAAAAAAGTGATGCTTTTTCATAGGGAAGGACTTTAATTAAGGTTATTGGATGACAAGTAAATAGCCTAGCTAATCTAAGTTAAAAAGGGAATTACTAGGTAATGGGCTAGCTTTGTGTTCTTCACAGAACACAAAGGGTGGAATGCAGCCCCCACCTTAGGGAGAACAGAATCAAGGAGCTGGAGGGCCAATGCCTCCCCAAGAAGTGTTCTCTTTCTCACTCTGCTGTCTACTTCTCTTGGTTTTTTCCTAAAGATTGATTTTTTTTTTGTTCACCAATCAGTGCTATTATAAAAGTGGTCACAACTTCCAAGGACAAACCTATCTGAAGAAGATCATTATATTGACCAGAGTTCCCCTGAGGGAGAATATCTAGCTTGCAAGTAATACTTTGATAAGTTGATTGGCTTAGGGGGTCAGCCCTCAGGGCACGCTCAAATTGCAAAAGATGATTACTCTAAACTACTGTGAAGGCTCAAGGAGAAGAAAAGTGTGACTCAGGAAAGAAAGTTAAGAAGGAGAGGGAGGGAAGAGTCTGAATGACCCGTCTCCCTTTCACCAAACTTACTGTAGAAACTACAAAAATTATAAGATAATCCCGATGACCAGAAATTGTCATGGAAACTAGTGAAAGAGCTGAATTCTGTCTGTGTTGGAGCAAAACACAACAGACTATGACGAGGCCAGGAACAAGGGCTTGGCTGTCCTTGGGGGGTTCAGGTTGTACAAAATGACTGTTGAGTTTACACTTACTGGGGCTATTAAGGGGACTCTTGTGAACTGGTCAAATGTTCTAGAAAGTATTCAACACAGGGAAGAAATGAGAATTAAGGGAATGTATAAGGGCAATGACTAATTCATGCCAAATATTCTTTGAATGAAAGAATGAATAAATGAGACTTCCTTTTAGCATGAGCTGTGATTTACACAGAAAGAAGCCAAAATCAGGAGGCTTTTGAAGCATTAGTACATGTAGGAGTTAACTTGCTCTCTCTAGTCACTGTTCCTTGCATCATTTCTGTTTTCCTTCCCATTCCCACTTCTTTATGCCATACAGTACTTTCCCTGTGAGTCTCCAAATTAAAAAAAAATCCTATCCTCCCCATCTTTCTCCTTTCCCTTTAAACATAGTTAAACCATAGTGATGTACAGATGCTCACTGGATGACTCAGCACTTGACTTACGCGAACTTGACCTCATACAAATAAACGATTACCTGAGGCACTTAATGCAGTTTTAGAAATGTAGAAAATTTCACATTGTATAGGGAAACAAAAAGAAATCTAGTGCATAAATGAATGCTCAGAAGCAAGGCTCAAAATAGGCTCTACTGGAAGGAGAGCAATTATTCTCCATTTTCCAAGGTCTCTCCATCCCTGCATGGGTCTCTGGGGCTGGGATACTTGCCTATCACTTTTCTTTGACTCTACTCCTGTATGCAGTTCAGTGCTCAGAGTCTGGGGTCCCACAGCCTGGATTTGCAGCCTTTTCCCACCATTTACCAGCTAAGTGACTTTGGGTAAGTCTTGACTTCACAGTCTACAAAGTAGGGATAATAAGGTGTCCTTCCTCGGTGTTGTTAACCAAAAGAAATCAGATTATCTCCGCACAGCTCCCACCTGGAGTGAATATATCTGCCAGTAAAAGGAAAACCTGATGTTGCTCATATCAAGGACAGGCTTCCTGTTCTCCTGGCCTCCATGCTAGTGCTTTCTGTTGGGTCCCCAATGTTGGGTCCATGGTCAAAGGAGCGAGATGATACAAAGCGAAGGTCAAGCAAAGCTTTATTTCTCACCAAGCATCAAGAATCAAATTGACCATCAAACAGACTGGTCAGGCCACCCCTTACAGAGAGGGCGACCCCTCCCTGCCTCACAGACTAACTGTTATAGAGCAAAGGCCATGTGGTTGAGCCTGGCCACACACAGGTGGCCAATGAGATTGCAATACACAGAGAAAGCTACACAGTCGTGCTAGGTCACACATGGGTGGCCAATTGAACTACAATTCACCCCATAGAAGCTATTTGAACTAGCCTATCACCTTAGAATGGGTGCCCAAAAGGCACCCCAAGGGCGGGGCCCACACTCCTTGGTAGCTAGGAGACAGTATGCACCCCCACTGGATGTCTCCACCTGACCCTTGTATTTGGGTTTTGTTACCTGGGACTGATTTCCTGGACTTGCTTTTAAGTAAGTTCCCCTTGCGGGGGGGGGGGGGGGGGGGGGGGGGGGGGGTGTAGTGGGTGGGGGGGGGTAGGCAGGGTCAGTTTAAGTTTTACTGCATAAACAACAAAATGGCTGTTCAACCCAGGTGGGGCCGCTCTGGCTAAATAGGCCCTTACACTTTTCAGCTTTCAAGTTATGAAAGAACAGAGAGAACAACCCTACAAACAGGAAACATCAGCAGCAGAAAATGTGGTGCTGTGGGGCTTCAGATCTAAGCGACTCTTTTCTGTTTTTTTGGTGTGGGTTTTTTTTTTTTTTTTTTGTGAGTGAATTGGACTGATCTGAGTTAATACAGTGATGAAGTGAGCTTGATGTTCCAGATGTTTTTCCAGATGTTTGGCAGCACTCTCGTCTTTCCTGATGGCTGTCTTTCATGTGTAGGTTCTCCTAGATTACTAAATGTGGAAGGTGGGGGGAACTCTTCAAGCCCATTTGAAGAAAGAGAAGAGAGGAGAGAAATATTCA